>NW_024372481.1:1862604-2122817 GCF_014805655.1 Passer montanus | reverse complement strand
CCCGGGCCGCCGCAGCGGGGTGGAGAGCGCCCGGCGGCCCGGGGTCACGGTGGACAGCTCCAAGGCCAAGACCTCCCTGGAGGCCCTGAAAATCAGCCTGCGGCAGCTCCGCTGGAAGGAGGTGAGCGCTCGCCAGCGGGGCCCGGCCCCCATCCCTGCCCCTGCCCCTGCCCCTGCTCCGGCCTGGCGCCCGTCCTGCCCACACTCCGCTCCCTGCCTCGGTCTGCCCCCGGCCGAGCCTTCCTCCATCCTCCTCCTCCTCCTCCCGTGCCTTCCGAGGGCCGCTGCAGCCGGGGGTTTCCCGGCTGTGCCCCCCGACCCTCGGGCATTTCTAACGGGACGCCGGGCCCGGAGCTGATTTGATTCATGATCACATTGCCACGGCCAGTTATGCAAGCCAGAGCAGGGGTAATCGGCTATTGCGCTGCCGAGGTTAGACTGATGGGGGAAAGGGCAGGAAAGAAGCGTGCTCCCGCGGGAGGCGTTTGACGTGCTGTGCAGATTTGCACTTCTTCCCTCCCACCCTCCCTCAGGGACCCGGGCCCGGCCCGGCTGTGTCGGAGAGCGCGGTGTGTGAATGCAGCAGCATTAAACCAGCTCACAGCACACACATCACGGGCTTCAGCCTGCTCATTTACTTTATGTAGAGCAGCTATCGCTGGTTTTGTTTTTCTCCTGCTGGTCATGTGTTTTCCCATTGCTTTGTGAGGATTTCTGTGACTGCCAGGATGTGCTGAACTGGAATCAGGACAGTAGGGGAGCTGGCACAGAACTGATGCTTTGCAACTCCTTCTTTGAATCCTGGAGAGATTTCTTAGATATATCTTTACTATAATGGTAAATTGTTCTCCAGCTCTTAGGTAAAGATTTTCTTTACCTAACAGCTTTATAAATGGCTTTATAGAAGCCTTGTGGGGAACTTGTGTAAGAAAAAGGATGTTTATAATCCATTTGCAGGAGGGAAGTTGGAGGGAAAAGGAGGAATAACACCTGAGGATGAGCTGCTTCTCACGTGCAGAGCTCGGACAGAGCTGTGTGATCTCTGACCTGCAGCTACGCCACTTTACAAAGCTGCCTTTGGGATTCCCACTTACAAGACAATGTTTTTGTTCACCTAATGCCTATTAAGCAAAATCTGTACAGACTTGGGGTAGACAGTATATTGTCTGTATATTCAGTATATTCTAACCTCAGAGTTAAATACTGCAAATTTGTTTTCTGGAGGACTGAGTAAATGTTGTCCGTGTTTATTCATAGTGTCCTGCATACCTAATCCTGCAAGGACATGTGTGCTCTGTGTCAGAAAGAGTAGTGCTTTCTCCTTCTCTGACTTCATAAAATTCTATTTCAGTATTTTTGTTATTTAAATCCAGTGGCAGGATTTCAAAACCGCTTTGCACCAGCGCCCCAGTTCTCAACTCCTGCTGGTACAGCAAAATAGTAACAACATACCAGAGCCCTGAAATTCTAACCTGCTACATTCACCTCTCTTAGCCCCCAGTGCACCTGCGGGGTGTCTGTCAGCGGCCTTGCTCCATGTTTTATGCAGTGACATGCAGAGCAGGGCCACTTCACACTTCATTTCTTTGTTTTTAGGGTTAAGTTTTATGTTCTGAGGGCGGGGAGCCATTCCAGAGAGGGTTTCTGGATCACTAATATCAGTTAGCCTTGCAGATCGTGCTGGGAATGAGCCACACTTACTGGTAATTTGGTCTTTATGGTTTCCTGAGACTTCACTGTTTTGCATTTGTCTTACACTTGATAGCCTTTCCTACTAATTGACTTGTTTCACAAGCTCTTGTTCCTCTCATGAATCTCTGTGCTGCATTAATCAGCTTTTTCCTTCCTGCTTTGCATCTCCCAACAGCAATTG
Organism: Passer montanus; assembly: GCF_014805655.1. Classification (NCBI taxonomy): domain Eukaryota; kingdom Metazoa; phylum Chordata; class Aves; order Passeriformes; family Passeridae; genus Passer; species Passer montanus. The sequence continues at coordinate 2,120,944 of NW_024372481.1, read as the reverse complement.
CTGCTGCCTTTACTTCATCTCTCTTTGTTCCCCGTCTCCCTCGATATCCTCTCTCCTCCATCTCTTTCTTGGGTCAATATTTTTCATTTAGTTTGTTGCTTCCTCCTCTGGCCACTTTGTCTCTCAATAAAGAAGGGGCCTAATATGGAATTTTGTGCTGCTTGACTCACCATCTGGGTGGCTGGGAACTCATTCCCTGTAAACAAGTCACTGTCACGTATTGCTGTGTATTTTCAGCTTATAAATAGGTTAATAAAAGCTGGTCAAGATTTGAAGAGAAAAATTAACAAAATTGAGAAGATAAATCCAAGGAAAACTCTTTATTCAAGCCACGTGTAATTCTGAAAGCTCTCCTTTCAGACATTCAGAGAAATAGCAGTAAAATCCTTTTCCAGGCCACTGCTGGGGATGGCCAGAGCCTTGGAGCTGCTTGCACTGTTACAGCAGGACCAGCAGAGGGAACACGGGTGTTGCTTCCAGCATCCATGAAAATAATGCAAAGTCCTGGGAGTAGTAATGAAATGCATGTATTTTAAATACTGATGTGTCAGGGACTGCTATTCTGCTGTTATCCCTTGTATAATACTTTTGATCCTTTTCCCTCTCTACTTCTTTTACATTTTCCTATTCTTGCTCTTGTTTAATTTCTGCTGTTTGCTGCTGGATGTGTTGGCTGGAATATTTTGTTGGGAGGAGACAGTGTAATGTGCTTTTTTAAGTAGGCACCTTTTGATCCATAACTTTTTCTATCTAATGTATAGCATTCTTACTCTGTCACATATCCATTTTTAAATTATTTTATTATTCATCAGTGAACTGACATACAGTAAATGTCATTATAAGACACACAAAAAAGGGAAGAATAAACATTGGTGACATATTCTGTGGCGCTGATATGTGGGGAAGAGGTGAAGGAGTGCAAGCCAGCAAACTGACCGTTGAGATTCTGTTCTCAGAAGCAAAAGCCAGAAAAAAAACCCAATTTTTTTTTTCAGCTGTAGGAATTTTGAGTGGGTGAAACAGCCAGGTTTGATAGGGCAGTGTGGGTGGACCTTTCAAGAAGCACTGCAGAGTTCCCCTGCCTGTGCCAGTTCTGTGCCAGTTCTGTGCCAGGCTGGACCATCTGATGCAGCGTGTCAGATTCTTTAAATGAACATGATATGCCAAATGAGATAATGGGCACAAATTGAGCTTGCATCTCGAGTTTATTCATCTCTTAATAAATTATTTCTTCAGCAAGCTTTCAATTACCAGGAAAATGGAAGAAGCAGATGTCCCAGGCATCAAATATCCCAGCGCTGAGCGTTTCATTTGTCTCGCTGTTCCGGAGCTGCACAGGGAGAGTTTCAGGTTTTATGCTGGGAAAAGCTGAGTGGAGGACGAGTCATTTAACTTGTCATTAAACATGATGGAACAGACTGATGTGACCTGTGAGACAATTTAAATTATTGGCTTCTAATCCAAAGGTGGAAATGACCTGTCAGACAGATTTGACTGTGATGGATTATTAATCATGTCAAAGCTGTGGAAACAACTCTATTCTCTTCTTGGCTCCTTGTTTGTTCTTTTCTGACAAATGTTGCCTAAATCTGACTAAAAAAGATTGAAAATATTTTAAAAAAGGATGGCTCCAGCCACCTTTTTCTTTCAGCCACTGTCCCACACCAGGAGTTGGGAATGTAGTGCAAAGGCCTCTCCCAGCACTATAAGATTAATTAATATCTGCCTGGCACTGCCAGAGGGGCCAAATAATCGAACTTGTTGGCTCCTCTCCAAACACCACTCTTATGTAAAGTGTAGTGCAGAGGTTACAGACTCCAGCCCAGCTCGTTCAGGAGGTGAGTTTGATCCCATTGTTGGATAAATCCAGATAATCTTGATTTCTCAGGAGCAGGGCCCTTGCTGTGCTGTCCCAAATTTCCAACAAGGGGGTGCAGTGCTTGCATCTTCCTGTCCAGAGCTGCTCACTCCTCATCTGTTGTGAAATTATTTCTGTGCAGTGTTTGTAGAGAGCTTTGATATGCTCTGTAGATGAAAGGTGTTATATAAATGCAAATTTTGTTCCTTTCATTTCAATTTCTTTTAATAAATAAATAAATTGTTCAGGTTTTAGTGGGAAGGGCACTCTGAGACCGAAAGCTGCATCTGTATTCTGGATATACCTGTGGAGAGAGGTTAAGGCCACTGATTGTCTTTCAGAGCCCAACAGAATTAATTTTCACTTGTACAAAACCAGATTTTGCAGGCTGAATAATAATGAAATAAGTGCAGAATCCACTGGCTCTTGTTAAATTGAGTTTCTCATCCCTTCAAGTAAGGAAACAGAAAGGATGCATTGCTCAATTAGCATTTTAAATTAATTTTTCAAGGCTATTTACTGAGGAAACTGAAATTTTAATTAAAGTAGCAAATAAAGTAATGCACTCAAAAGGTTTATGCAATTTTTTTTTCTGTCATGCTCAAAGAAAAATGATCCATTGCATAAAGAAATGTTTAAAAAAAAAGAAAAATTACATATCAAGTGAAGAACAAGAATTTTCTGCAAAATACTGCGGTTCTTCAATAAGTAAATGGCACTGGGTGATGAGGGTGGTAGATATTTAATGCAAATGTGTCCTAAAATGCTAAATATAGCAGATTTATTTGAAAAAGATGTAGCCTAGTAATAGAAGCTATTCCTGTGGCTGTGTTCCATATGGTAGTTAAATGCATCTTCATGGAGCTGCAGATAAAATGGGGTTTTTTGGATTGATAAATGGGGCTGTGTCAAAGAGAATAAGCATGAAAAAGAAGAGCACCTTCCTTACACAAAACTAATTGGGTTGTTTATAAACCACTTCACTACTATTAGAAACTTGCTCTCAGTAATTGGCAGTGCTGCTTCTGAGCTCTTCAGACTGCTTTAAAATGGTGATTTTTTTGATAATAGAAAACAAACTGCTGTTTTCCAATTTACAGTGAAGTCTTGCGTGAATGGGTAGAGAACCTGGAACACTTAATATTGTTGAATTAATCACCTTAGTTCTTGACATAGACTTAATTCTTGGGAATATATATGCTCAACAAATGATTAATTGAATTGCGAGCTTTCATTTTAATTACAGGCTATTAGTACCAGAAAGGAATTAACACTGTAGAAATTAGTACTTATAACTGAATATATATGAATGAATAATACACTTATTGAACTTAAATATCCTGCTTTGAGTGTCCTCTTTATCACTTGACTGTGGTTGATGAGCAGCTCAGATCAGTAGAGCCATGCCTCAGTCATTTGGGTTTGGTTCTTACAAACCTCTCTTGCTTTGTTCACTTCAAAATCTTTGAGCTGATCCAAATATTCCCAGCTTTGCAACCAATATACAGAGCCTGTTTTCTCTTGACAGCCAGAAGACTGTTCTTGAGTGGTTTATGCTTAAGATGAGTGTTTAAAACAGACAGGAGCAAGGAGGAGTTGCCAGCTTGCTCCAAACTTTGCTCTCTTTGGCAGTTTCCGTTTGGCCGCCGCTTGCCGTGTGACATCTATTGGCACGGGGTGTCATTCCATGACAGCAACATCTTCTCAGGGCAAGTCAACAAGTTTCCAGGTACTTCTCTTTCTGGTTTAAACAAATGATTTAAAATCACATTCTGTGTTTTACTTGCTTTTAGTGTGAATTATCTGTTAGTATATTTGGCATGTCACTGGGTTTGGTGAGGGGGTGAGGGTATCACAGTGGGCGTCTTGAACGATTTCTGAACTGAAATTTGTTGTGCAGAGAAAGTGGTTTTGTTGAGAAGAATACTTCATACACGTGAAGTTAGGAAAAAGAAGAGTGTTAGGCTATAATTTAAGTGAAGTATACAATTACTGACTGTTATCTGGCACTGATAACAGTTCTGTATCTTTGGATTTGGTTTTGATGCTAAGTGGAAAAAATCTGTTTTGTTTCATACTCTGGCTTATCTCAGAAGCTCAAAGCAGAATTCCTTAAATGGATTTTTTAATATTGAAGAGTTCATGTCAGTCCTCATCTTATGATGACTCTTCTATTTTTTTAAGCTCCCTTTTTTCTCATTTAATCCCTGTTGAGATCTCTCTAAATAAGAGCTAAGAGCTTAGGTATTGACTTATCTAAGCCCTTTACTTCAGATTTATGGCTGCTGTTAGTGTGCTGTGAGCATAAGAACCTCAGCTATTGAACTCCAGCTCTATTTACCCTGACTTTGTCCTGCCTGAGGGAAGTTCCCACTCAGGTGTAGGATGGTGTTGTTTTCTGATGGTTTAAATCAGTGCTAGGTGAATGTTACCTCTCTGTATTTTGGCTTCTACCTGGAGAACAAGTGGCTGCACAGGAATCAAACCAGAGCCCTTCAGAACTAGACCAGATTTCCAAGAATGTTGTCATAATTTGATGCAGAGTTTTTACTGGAAACTTTTCAATAAAAATAGTTTTTTAGCCATGTTCCCAATGGATGTAAGACTTCAGCAAATGTTTGTTTGGCTGTTCACAAAATAACCTGTTCTTTGTGATGCAAATGCTTAAATAACTGCAAAGTAAACCAAACTGGTTGATTACATTTAACTTACATTTGTATCTATTCCTGGAATGATAGATTAGAAAAATAATTTTGGATTGTGGCAAAGGCACTAGTAAGTATTGACTAAAGATGTCTTATATTCCGAGCTGTATTTTTGAGAATTATTTTTATTCTAACATTATACAGAAACACATGCAATAGTAGATGTGGCAGGGCAGTGACACAATTATTGTGTCAGGTTTTAAATCTCAAAAGATGTTCAGCTTTATTGACAGCAATGACCAGAGTGCCTTCCCAGCAGGGTGAGTAATGATACTCTGAAATGATTCATTCACTGTTAGGAGGAGCCTTCAGTGCGGGGATTTTGTAACTTTGTTCTCTTCCCAGGTTTTTGTGACTCTGTTCTCTTGCCAGGCATGACAGAGACCGTTCGGAAGATCACCCTGAGTCGGGCCATGAGGACCATGAGGGATCTGTTTCCTCTGGAGTACAACTTCTACCCTCGCTCCTGGATTCTGCCAGAAGAACTGCCTCTCTTTGTGGCTGAGGTACATAACTTCGACTCTCAGAATACTGTAACTTGTAGGATATTTTATCCACGTCATTCTTTAGTCTTCTATACCTGCCAGGTTATTTAAAATCACACCTGGGGATCGTGGATGACATCTTTTCCAGTTTGCCTGGGATCAGTCATGGTCTGGATGTCTGGATGTTAGCTTTGTTTGTTAAGTTTTGGAATAAATGTCAAATCTCTTGTTCTGGTGTACCAGGAGAGGTGTCTGAAAATTGAACCTGGTAGAAGCATCAGCCCTTTCCCTGTAGTTTCTGCTGGCCTAAGGAGGTTCCAGTACAGTGTGGGTTGTGTGGTTCTTCACCAGATTCATTGTCACTGAAATCATCTTAGTCTACTTGGCCTGTTGTACCCAAACCTTTTGAAGAGCATTTTGCTTTGTTCATTGTTAAATACACTCACATCATCTCATGTCCAACTTCTGTTTTGTTTAAATATTCAGAATGTAATAAAATACCATTATTTTTCAGGATTTTTTTTTAAGAGTGATGCTGTGTGTTGCTGTTTGGTTCATTATTACAAATATTTTAAAATATTATATGTGTTTGTTTGACCCTGTCTGACCTGCCCAGGATGTTCTTGCATCCTAGAGTGTGCTGTGCTTACAAATATGAAAGAAGAGAGGTCTGGACTTTAATAGCCTGTTGCACTGGGTGCAAGTTTTTAGCTAACTACCATAATCCAATCAAATTCATTAACATATTTTAATAGCTACTCTTCAAGTGGGCTGGGTGACTGGTAAGACCAGGAGTGTGAACAAGCCAAGAGTTTAGCAAGGTGCACATGACCTGGAGGAAGAGTGTGGGGAGGGATGAGTGCAGTGGGGACTGGGATGAGCCAGCGTGGGGAGGTGTGGGGTTTGGGCAGGGAGGGTGCAGGGGGACTGGGATGAGCCTTGGGAGCACGGGCCGAGCTGCAGGTGCCACCACGCTCGGCTGTGACTGCAGGTGCCACCAGGCTCAGCCGTGAGCTGGCACCAGGTGGCACTGCGACTTAACGCTGCAAACGCTGCCGCTTGTGTTCCAAGAGGAACAGATGTCCACTGACACACTCCTAGGAGTTTCCTTTGCATATGTTCTTCCATCTGTGTTGGAGAAAAGCATAGTTCTTGTTATCAAACATTATATTTTATGTTGTAAGAGTTTATGTTCTACTTAACACAAGTTTGGAGTGTAACCCCTCCAGAACAAGAGAAAATACAACCCAAAACATTCCAAACCCCCCTGTGAACCACAAAAGGTTCAGAGCACTTTTCACTCGCAGTTTGGTGAGTTCTCAGCAGGAGTTCTCCAGTCTTTTCTGTTGTTTATTTGCTCATATGTGGTTTTGTTTGCTTTGCAACCCTCGTGCTGCCAAAACTGTCAGCTCTCCGAGCCTGCATTTCAGCTTGTTCACAACAGACAAGTGGGGAGAGCTTGGGTGGTGCCCGCATCAGACATGTCCCTGGAGGAGCTGGAACACTCTGGAACATGTTAATTATCAAAAGTCAAATTGTATCAGTGCAGGTGTAGGTTAGACCCCAGAAGATGGTTGGGTGCTGTTTGTAGTGTAGGATTTTGTTGCAAAGGGCTGGATGAGAAATGAACATCTGTGAAATTTTGCCTGCAACAGAAATTTCATCAAGGGCTTAAAAGTTCATTTTGCTAAGTAAATATCTAGTTAGCTGTTTTTAATACTCACCAATTTCTTGTTTGCTAAAATGTTTTGTACTAGCATATCACTAGAACAAAAGATGGATTACAGATAAGCAGCTCTCTCAGGTGCTGCAGTCGTTCCTTCACTAGCAGGGAAGAATCTCTTGGAATGGGTATGCTAAGGACTTCCTTCTAACATGAAATCCCAATTTCTGAAGAGTAACTAGCTTGGGATTCAAACCAGGACTGTGATTGTTCTCATACTTCCTTCTTTGTGTTGTCCGTGAGGATGATGAATAGGCCAGTGTGATTAATTTTTAATAAGAATCTAATTTGGATGGTGTAATTTCCCACACAGCATATTTTTGTCAGTTTAATCAGGTTTTCAGCTTTTGGATACCTCTTAGGCATAGGCATGAATATTCCAGTCTTTGTGCTGTCAGATCTTATAGCACATTAAATGCATTTTTTCCAGAATACTATATTCATTCAGCCTGTGTTTCTTCATGAAACCCAAACCTGCAGATTTTCACCAACTCTTCTCTTGTTGTTAACTGTAAATGGTTAACATGTTTTTTAAAGATAATTTCCTCCTGTCAAGCAAAGGACACAGAAATATCTCATTTCATATAAACTCATTTTCCTATATGACTGAATTTTCTAAGCCTGGACAAGCCCCCTCATAATGAGAATTTGAAAGCATATAGTTGAGGGGATTGTGGAGAATTTGAAGACGACTGTTGGGAATTTTCTTGAAGATCAAGAAACCATCTGTTTTCTTCAAGACAGTAAATCTGCTGAAAAACAGACTGAGACTGACTCTGGATTACTATTCCCCCTTTCCCCACCAGCCTATCTTTATCTGCCATGTGTAGGTTTTGATGGACTAGAAAGCCTGAATAATATCCACGCCTTTTAGTCCATTTAAAAAATGGAATAGAATATGATGGAGAAAATTATTTACTTTCTATTTTAAGAGAAGAGAGATCTCAGAGACCAGTGATTGTTAGAGTGCAATATTTTAAAAGGCAGGTTCTTTTTCATCTTCAGCAGTAGTCCCTGGAAAGCATCATCTCTTTTGGAAAGCATCATCTCTTTTGGAAAGGTGCAGCCTGAGGGGTGAGCAGCAGATGTGGGACTGGGGAGCAGATTCTTCCTCCTGGTGCCACAGAGGTTCTTCACTGTTTTCTGCCCTAGGAGGGCACAACTGGCACTTTGTGTGTTCAGCAGGAGTCACAGAGGGTGTGTTTGGTCACGGAGGGCTCAGAGGAATCAGGTGTCTCTGTGGTGCTGACTTTAACCACAGTGAACCAGAGAGCTCCTCTGCTCTGCAGGGTAATGTCACATCAGGGGAAGATTATTCTATAGTGGTAAAAAGGCTAGGACATAAATCCTGCTTTCCTTCTTTGCTCATCTAGGCCTGCTGATCTACTTGGACCTATTTATCCACATGCCATTTATGTAAGCCTGACCTCCACTGAGGCGTTTTATCCCTCTGAGTGACCTATTTTGCAGAAGGATCTTTCACTGAGTCAGTGTGACACCTGTCTGTGAGAAAAACCCTGGTCTGGATAATGGATCTTGAATTTCTGCTGCAGCTGCTAGGAAGGCTTTTAGCAGTGTGACTCTGAGTGAAATAAATAACTGGGTGGGGTGGAGCCAGAAGTCCTTGAGGCCTTGGGAATGTCACTGCTGACAGAGCTGGGCCTCTCCTGGGGGTCAGCAGCCTGATGTTACAGCAGAGGTTGCTGCTCTCACCATGCTCAGCCTTTTCCTGTGGGTTGATTTTTTCCTCTTTCCTTCTCCAGGGCTGATGGTGGCAACTGATTTGTTCTTTCTTTGTTAGCTTTTGTCCTCAGGCTTCTAAAAGTCAATCTCCAGTTGTTGCTGGTGAGCCCCAGGGTAAAACCAGATCTCTGCCTGGGCTCAGCATGTGCCTGCCTGCAGGGAGAGGGACAGCAGCTGCAGGTGGGGCCCTAAAATGTGGGAGTGCAAGAAAGGAGTGGTCAGTGCTGGGACATCCCTCTCTTTTGGGAGGAAGAGGTTTTGAGTGCTTCATTGTCCTGCATCCCATGTCCAATCTCGTGAGTAGTCTGCATCTTGCATTTCTTCAGCTGCTTTCTTTGTTAGGGCTCCCCTTTCTTTCTCAATTTCATTTCTGATGGAGGCACCCCCATGTGTGCAGTTCTGACTTTTGCTGTACAAGTAATAAATAAATCAGAATTTATTTAGGTAGTGGGAAATATGCATGTAACATGAAAGCTCTGATGTTCAGCAGATGTGTCAGTGACATAGTTATACCTGTGCTTGGTTCAGCATTCCCCAGTTTTATTAGCACTGACTATCTGATGGTGGAAAAAGGTATTGTTAGTGACAAATTTTTACTTCAGTTTTCCCTCTTCTGGTAGTATTTGCATTCATACTTCAATAAATAAGGCACCTTTCCTTAAGTTAGTGATTGTTTTTGTCAGTTGTTCAAAATGCAGCACGAAAGTTTAACTTTGCAGTTTCATATACATTAGTGACTACTGAAATGGATCTCATGAGATATACCCCATTTCCTTCTGTAAATTGGAACAGAACATTAAAAAGAAGTTCCTGAAATTATTTATACAGTAGCTTGTTAAATAAAATGACTTTTTATCTATATTAGTAATTCCCTACTCATGCTTTTTTTGTTTCTCCTTGTGCTTGTCAGCACTGTTCATCTTCTGCCTTTTTTCATAGTGTTTACTACTCTGGTGATGGATTCATGCTATTTTTATTTCTTTTTGTTGACTGGCTCTCACAGTACCAGCCCTTCTTCCCTTCCCCAGTTAGTGCCTCTCACTGTCATGCTTTTCCTTCTAGGTCCGTATGATGAAAGACAGCAATCCATCCTGGAAGCCCACTTTTATTGTAAAGCCTGATGGAGGCTGCCAGGGGGATGGAATCTACCTCATCAAAGACCCAAGTGACATCAGGCTGACAGGGAGCATCCAGAGCCGGCCAGCTGTGGTGCAGGAGTACATCTGCAAACCTCTGCTCGTGGACAAACTCAAGTTTGATATTCGCCTCTATGTCCTGCTGAAATCCTTGGAGCCCTTGGAGATTTACATAGCCAAAGATGGACTTTCTAGATTTTGTACAGAGCCCTATCAAGAGCCCACTCTCAAAAATTTGCACCAGGTTTTTATGCACTTAACCAACTATTCACTGAATATCCATAGTGGGAATTTCATCCATTCTGACAGTGCAAACACTGGCAGCAAGAGGACTTTTTCAAGCATTCTGTGCAGACTGTCTTCCAGAGGAGCTGATGTCAAAAAGCTCTGGTCAGATATAATTTCATTGGTGATTAAAACAATTATTGCACTGACACCAGAACTGAAAGTTTACTATCAGTCTGACATACCAGCAGGAAAACCTGGGCCAACGTGCTTCCAGGTAAGTTGGAATTCCTGCCAGGAATGCAGTTATTTTTATGCATAGATTCATTTTCTGGGTGTTTAATGCCTTTTCTGAAAGGTTTCTCTAGTTATGGTGCTGCTCACTGGTGGGAGCTCAGAGCTTCCACCCAAGTCAAACCTCAGTCTCCTGACCTGCGTTACCGCCAGCCAGGCAGATACAGAGAATTTTCAATGAGTGTAGTTTGTTAGTGGCAGTTTTCACTCCAGATTCCATGTTAGAAGTGAAGCTTTGCAGGTTCCTAACACAGTTTTGATCCTGGCAATTTCAAGACCCCCTTGTCAGGAGTGCCAAGATTCCATGGCAGATGCAGTGTTCAGGGATGGGGGTGGTGTGAAAGGAGCCATTAGCATGGGAGACAAGTGGCTTCTGCAGTTATTCAGCACTGTGGAGAGCTTCTCAGTTTCTTCTTTTCTGCCCCCCAAGTGTTTATTCCTCCTCAGTGTTGCCATATGGACAAACACTTCATTCTGTAGAACACCCTGAGTAGAAGTGCAGTAACATATTGCTTGTTATGCACAGATTTTAGGGTTTGACATTCTCCTGATGAAAGACTTGAAGCCCGTGTTACTGGAAGTAAATGCAAACCCCAGCATGAGAATAGAACATGAGCAAGAGGTAAGAGTTCTCAATGTGATATTGGAATGAAATTGCTTAGGTTGGGTTTTCTGGGCTTTTTTCCTTGTTTGAAAGATGAAAGCTGTCTGCTAATATGAAACCTCCAAGGTTCTCTGTAATTTTCTGCTTTGAAATCATTGCTAATCTTATACATAGGAAATATGACTTATTGGAATTGTGAAAGCTCTCCATCATCTCTGTCATAAATGCATTTATTCATCATCTCCTGCAGCCGTTAATTGTGTTTAGGGGATTGTTAATAAACTTTTTCATGTTTGTATACATAATATAAATGATAACATCAGCAACAATCTTTTTTATAATATTTCGGTTTGCTAGAGGAATTTGTTGTAGCATCATACTGAAAATGTGCAGGTATTTGTGCATCCTTGAGGAAGTATTTTGTAATCCATCATCGTGCATTTAAAATATAGATGAAGTGCATGAAGTTTGAGCAAATGTGGAACAAATCACCCTTTGTTCTGTAGTGAATAATGGTATCCCTCTGTGATGTAAAGCTTTCTCCTGGAGTATTTGAAAATGTCCCAAGCCCTGTTGATGAGAAAGTGAAAGTTGCTGTCATCAGAGACACTCTGCGGCTGATGGACCCTCAGAAAAAGAAGAGGAAAGATACTCAGTAAGTCTGCTGATTTTCCCTGATTTTCATCAGTCCTTCCAATAAATAGAAAAATGAGATTTTTTTTTCCCTGAGAAGGTCCACAAGCTGATAGTAAATCAGGATATACCAGCTTCCCTGGAATATCTTACTCTTAACTGGTGCAAACAGTTTAGTAACTCAGATTTATTTATTTATGCTTCTACTTGAGGCCTCTTTTTTAATTCAAAACAGTAATGAGACATAAATTTGTGTATTAATTTGCTTGAAAGTCACAAATTACTCTGAATGAATTGCCCCATTGGAGCTGAAAAGTATGAATACTGTATTTAAAAATTGCTTCCTTAATCTGTGATAATAAACAGAGTTAAATCTATGATCTAGAAATGAGAACTGCCTGCAGCAGCTTGCACAGGAATGCCTGTGGTGGGATCAGGCTGAGAGAAATCATATCTTTTTTTTGATGAAGCACTTCATTTTAAGCAGTTCTTGAAGACATGAAAGGGTGATTTTTTTTTCTCTTTTATTTTTTCCCTAGGAATTCTTGCTCATAGGTCTGCCTCCATGCTAAAGTATCATTTTGCTCTTCTCTTGGCACTTAGTGGTAACCTGAAATGTTATTCATATTTTATGATTTCAAGTGCAAATTTGCTGTCCTTTTGTAGACAGAGGCCCATGAACAAGACATGACTGATGATTCTAACAAGTTCTGTATTACTGCAGTATTATTCTGAGATCAAACTCTTCCTTCAGAGGCAGTGCCACACAGAGAAGTTGCTGTGGTCAGTGTACAGAACGTTTTGCAAAGCAATTTATACTCTGTGTTGCCTGTACTTAACCTCTACCCTTACAGATTACTTCAGTGCATGGAGCTGAAAAAGATCATTTTTTAACCTGTAATTATGTAACTAGTCGTGGTGGTTTTTCTGCTGAAGTTATGTCAGGCATTCATTAACTTCATATTAGATATGGAAAAAAGGCAAATGATAATTACAAATAAATTGCTAGAGGACGCCAGAGTGTGTGGAACCTCATTCAGCTGAGGATTCTTCTCTGATACATTTAGAGTGCTAAATAATTTCTAACAGGATTGGTTGGTGATGAGATAAACCACTGGCTCTTCACAGCAGGAATCCATCAGTGGTGCAGCTTTTCTTCCAGGGTAATCTGGTTAACAGAGCATCTTGGAGATGAAGATTTGTGTGTGCACCATAAGTCAGCCTGCCAGGGCAGTGCCCTGGGACCTGCTGGTGAGCAACTGCTGCCCATCCTTCCCTGCCTCCAAGTGCTTTTTATTGAACTGGGCACAGTGTGTGGAACTTCCTGACCAAAACTTGGCCTATTGACAGAAAAAAAATCTGAAAGAATTGCTGTTGTGACAGCTAACCAGCAGCAAGCCTCACAGACTCAAATTTGGATGCTAATTAAGTAACGGGCATTAATCTCAGTAAGGTTTTAGCAATATATATAACATAGAGTTTGAGCACACAGGGGAAATACTGAGAAGTGTGAGCTGCATCTCAGGTAAATATTCTGCTGTGGAGAATTTGATTTCCTTCTAATTATCTCCCAGATTAAAATAAATGAGGCATCTAAATGAAAGTGAGTTTTAGAAGTCATCCTGAAGTACTTCATTATCAGGAAGGATTAATAGCTCAGAATTTTTTTGAGTTTAATTTTCCCTCATCTTCATAGTGTTTTGATACTGTTTTCCTCCTTCCTATCATGTGATTTATAATATTGGAAAAACCAGTTAAGCTGAATAGGATCAGTTTATCATTCCATACATATCTCTTAATTTTTCCATCACAACTCCAGTCTTTACATGCAGGGATTGCTAAGAACTGTCTTAGCACTGCCAGCAATTAGTGATTGAAAATCTGCATTGATACATGTTCAAATCAAAGTAATTAAATATACATTGTGGCTTTCCTTCCACAGCAGAAGTGAGCTTTTCCTAGTTTTAACTCACTTACTGTGGAACTCAAGTTTTGCTCGTTGTTAAGAAATGAAAACATTTGATGAAATCTCATGGCAGGTACTGATGTTTGCCCTGTCTGTGTGGCAGTGTGTCCTCATGGATTTTGAGGTTTGAGCAGATGATGGCAAACATCCAGGCCACTGACGTGCTGCAGCTAACCCAGTGATTTGTGTGACTGAAACTTGTCTGAAGCTTGTGCAGTAATTATTAAATTTGCTCTGGATTCACTCCTTACAACAGAGGTGCTGTTCACAGCCTGCTGAAGGTGGGAGAAGGCTTCAGCTAAAGGAAATTTGCACAATTAAGTGAATGGTCTAATGACACCGAACAACATGTAAAGTAAATCAACATTACTTATGTAAACAGCAGTTTAATTAAGATAATCACTGATGCAAATCATTGTGTATGTTGTGCCTCCAACAGAAAATCCATTTCTAAAGGCTTTGCAAACTTCTATTTTTCTGTGCCTAATTTGGAGTCTTGATAGTAGTAAAAAGGTTCTAGTTTCACTGTTTGTTTAATTATTAGCAATTTATTCTTCCTCAAATAGCATTAAATTGGAGGAGCAAAAAGGAGCCTCAGTCTCATGTAAATGCTGTGTATTCTCCACTGGATGTCACATGTTTGGAGGTATAAAGGCAAGCTGGCAGGATCATTTGGAGCAGGAGTGCTCAGCATGTTGTAGGAAGAACATTTATATCATCCCAAAAGTGCTAATGACCTGCTTTCCTGTCCTGTCAAAAATATTTATGTCCTGGTTTATTAGTGCTAATTAATCCAGCAATAAGGACTCCTTTGTATTTTGGTTGCTGTTGTTTACTCTGTGTCCCAGTGTAATCTCTTGCATTTCCATGCCTAGTTTCTTACATATTTCAAGACAGAAAAGAACCATTTTATTCTTTTGATAAAGAAATCATAGCATTATGGCATGCCATTAGAAATATGGGTTGCTCATGGAATAAAATCTGCTTTTTCCCTGCTAGAGATGATGAAGATGCAGCCTCCTAAGTAATATAATGACTTTTATTCAGCTCTGAAATAGCCATTGACAGAAGAAAGAATTGAAACACTTTGGAAATGAAATGTAATTTAATCTATGGCTGTTACAAAAACAATCAATTCCTTGTGCCCTCCAAACGGAATGCTTTTGGTTTATTACCTCTCACGCCCTTGCTGTTTCATTGCTACTTTATCTTTTCTTGGGTGCTGTTCTCTGCACATGCCACTGCAGTGCTTTTTTCCATTTGAAACCAGCCTTGAAATTTATTTGTGATGTTCTGATTTTTTTTTTCCCTTTCTTTTTAAAAGATGTCAGGTACAATTCTCTTCTCTGGGTCCTGTGGCTCTAGCAAATGTCAAATATGATTAACTAATTTCCTGAGCAGGAAGAACCCCAATGTGGTTGCTCTCAAATTTTTGCAAGATCAGCATGCAAACATTGGCTAAAGTCACTCTGTTCTGTGAGCACCCTGTAAATATTAATGTCTGTCAGACTGACTTTTTTATTTTATTCTTTTGGTGTTGGGAAGAAATTCAGTCAAAACAAGGTTTTGTAGAACTTGCTGCACAAAAGATCTTCCTCTTTTCTTGCACAAAACAGGGTGGTTCATTTTTTCCACTGTGTTGATTACACAACTTTAGCTCTTGAAATGATTCCTGTCCATGATAGAGGAAAAAGTGAATAGTTTCTAGGAGGAGAATGGGATCTGTATTTAATGAAAACATGAATTAATTTCTGGTCATTCTTTTGTATGTTCCAAAGATATTTTCCAAATCCTAATGCTGTTTTTAATTTCTTGATGTTGAGGAGCAATTTTGTACTTTGTTAAGGAAAGTCAGGAAATCACCTGTTCAGATGTATTCCATTTATTTTCCAGATACTTTCCTTCAGTTTCATAACCTCCCCTGATGTTAGAGTCATGTTTAATGGAAAAATGAAAATACGCTGTGCAGAGATGTCTCGAGAGTATGATTAGCCCAGATTTTGTTGGTGATAAAGTCATTCTTGCCATTTATTACTGTGTTTATCTCACTATCCCATTGTAAGGTTGTGATTGCGTGACAGGGGTGGTTGAAGAGGGTCAGAAACTCAGAGCACAGACATGTGGAGAGGCTGCACGGGGGATGCTGGTGCTGCAGCTACCACTGATCAGAAAATAATGACTGTTCTCCAGGCTGGCTGTAATGGATCTTCGTTTCCGCTGCTGTGAGCAACTGTATTATGTTCCTCAGGGATTCATTACTCAGGCTGTCAGTGCCTTTTGCATTATATGGAGTGAGTTTAGTGCCTATCAAAATAAGCATGTAATAAACCCAGCTATGGAAATATCAGTGTTTGGGTTTCCATTTGCTAATTGACTTTACGGGCTGACTGCCAGAGCTTTCGGTTGATTCCTGCGTCCCTCTGCCTGCAAGTCTGCTCAGGTCTGCAGCTATTCAAATGCCTCTCAAGCACCACCCCTTCACTCCAAGCCTTCTTTCTGCCTGAGACTCTATAAACTCATATATGTGTGGCTTTCTTGAGATTGATCTTGCTCCTTTGGTTCATTTTGGAGCTGACACAATTCTTTTCTCCATCAGTCAAAGTGACCCAGCGTTCATATTCAGGCTCATTCTGCCCAAGCCCTTTGGAAGCACATTGAATTAGCCCCTTTCTCTTTCCTACAGGGCTTTCTGGTTCAGTCCTTCATCAGGCAGTCTGCCAGCTCCACTATCAATTCCTGTCTGTTACATTAGCCTGGGCAGCTTTTGATGAGTTAGACATGTGAAGGAGACTTTTAAATGTGATGTTTGTCAATGTTCCTTCAGTTCAGATTACTGAAATGTTAACTTGGTTTTTCTGTAGTTGAGAGTATTTATTTCTGCTGCTATTTCTCATCCTGCTCAAGAGGAACTTGCCTCAATGACTCCCTTCAGTTTTGTGAAGCAGATGTTGTGGTATCTTGATCCTTGCTCTCTGTTCTTGCTTTTCCAATTATTTATCTGTTACATCCTTAAGAGCATTTAACCTTTCTCCTATTGATTAGGACAGGCCCTATTGGAAATTCTATGAACTACAGTGTGAGATGTCCCTCCGTAAAGGAAAGGATCTGGTAGTGCTTGACTGACAGAATAGTTCTACATTGGTCTTAAGAGCCACTTATGTTATGCTACAACAACAAAAAATACACTACTGAGTGCAGAACATTGGCAAATAATTTGAATGTGCTGTGGCAGAAGTCCCACAGATAATTAAATCTGATGATCTTCTGTACAAGTAGTGGTTATAATCTGAAATATAATCTGAAATGTTTTAATTGACTAAAAAAGGGGTAATAATGGGTAATAATATTTCTTTTAAAATAGCTAAAACCCCATCCCTTGCACAGATACAGATTAATTTATGATTATTCCTATTTTAGCCTTCACCACTGCAAAAAGTGCTGTTATTCCCAGTCCAGTTTTGCAAGCAGGTCTGTGTGTGCTCACACACTGTATTCCAAGCACTCACATCTTGGCTGGACAGGCTGTACTTTAACTTGCACATAAAGAGTGAATTCAGTCTTGCCCTGAATCTCTTGCAATGACCCCGTATTGAGGGACAGCTGGAAGTGCTTACAATGTACTCAGCAAGTGAGTGGATGACAGGCCCAGCTCATTTGGAAATTTTAATGGACAAGAACTGATATGGGCTGCAGGACTTGAAAAGGTTTCATTTTCAGCACTGTGGAATTAATTGGCCCAAGGCCGTGGTGAGCTTTAGCAGTAATTGGTGTGTGCAGTGCCCCTGGCTCTGGGGTGAGCCCAGCTCTGGGTCTGTGCTATCAAACTGGGACTGGAGACTACTTTGGCCAATTAGACTTGAATCACAGTGTTTTGAGATGCAGCTAATCTAATTAGTTTTTTATTGACATCTCCTTTCTTTATTCTCTCATGAGTAGTAGAGGAAGGAATGGAGATAAACTAAGGAATGTGACCTGTCACAAGTATCTCCGTAAAACCTGAACTTTCCCAACATTTGAATGTATCAAAACATGCTCTAGCAATTACATCTCTTAAATATTCACACCATATTACATTTTAAACTGGTCATTAAGAAGGTTGTTTTTGTTTTTTTTTCTTTTTCCTGTCTTAAAATGATTCTTACATAAAGAGAAAGCCTTTGTGATAAAATACAGAGAAAAGGAAAACTGTGTCACTTTCCTGGAGTTTTTGTAGTGCAGCCACAGGAGTTGCTGTCATCTCCATGGTTTGCCCAAAAAGAAGGAGGTCAGGAGTGAAGGGGGGATGCTTCATCTCCTTCCACATGGCATCAGAATGAACATGGAGGCAGCAGGTCTAACTACACCTTTGGATTCAGTAATTTGATTGGATTGTCAGTGAGTGCTGATGGGAGGAGAGCTGCTTTCAGGCAGGCTGAGATGCAGTTTGTGTCCTCAGCACTGTCCCAGCAGCTCTGGCTGGGGCTCAGCTCTGCTGTCAGAGCCTGCTTCCCAAAGTGCCACGTGCATCTTGGAGCTCCTCTGCTGTCTGCTCCTGCTTTGGCTGAATTCTGACAAAGTAAGCTGCTTTGTGTTGCTTTGCTTTGTTTTTTAAACCATGAAGTCAGCAGGACTCCAAAGCATCCCTGGGAGCTGTCTTGCTTGCAGATGTTTGCTGTATCTGGGCAGCTTCAGCTGGAACCAGTGAAAATCCAGGTTAAATATGGTCAGAAATGTTACATTGGATAGGATATAAAACAACAGCAATTCTGACCTTATTCATCAACTCTGAAGTGTTTATTTGAGTGTTTGGTGGAGTCAGCCTTCTGCTGGAAGGGACCTTAGAGATCATCTCGTTCCACCCCCTATAATTTCCTCTTTAGTTTTCAATACAAGAGAGCTGTTGTAGTTTGAAGTTAAAACCACTTTTTTCCCCCTCTCTTAAAGCTAAAGGCAACATCTGTGTGTGCCTTCCCTGTCCAGGGGGGTTCACCGAATTTCTGTGTTTGTACAGGGAAGGGCATTAACAGTTAGGTTTGTGTGCAAAGTGTTTTTTCCTGACACTTCAATATGTTAATCATTTGAGCTGAGTTTCTGCTATCAGCAAAATCATCTTCACCTCTAGGTAGCCTGTAGCTTGCTAACATAATCTGGTTTTTGGGTGGTATCTTACTGCAGGAGCAGTGATTCAGCTGCACTCTTGACTGTAGAGTTTTTTCCTGGCTTTTGTATATGCACAATTTCCATTACTAATCTTCAGTTAAATGCTTCTTGAATGAAATTTGATTTTCAGAATATTAGCTTAATTGCCCTGTCTAAAATGAAAGATATATGTGTATTTAATGTGACATTTTTTCCCTTTCACCTTCTTGAGTGTTTGTGCTGCACAGAAGCAACTCTGCCTTTAAATCAATTTTCCCAGTTGCTCTGTAATGTAAACTCCAATAACTTCTAATTTTCTGTAATCTCTCTTATACTGAATTGCTTCCCACCAGATAGTTTCGTAGCATAAGGGTACAGGTACATACCACAAACAGAAATTGTAGTTACATGGTGTGTATTTATGTCTGCATGTGCAGCAGGGCTACGTGTATATGGTATAAAAATGTCATTTCTTACCTTCTTCTTGACATGTTTCCAGTCTCTGTGTTATGTGTAACTAAAACTACAACCAGCTGTGAGAGTTTTGAATGAAATTCAGAAATTTTTGGGGGAGCCTTGGATGCTCTGTCCTGGTCTCCAGTCCCTCGTGTGGCTCCTGAGTGTGCCATGTACTTTGTGTTCTCTCAGGAGCGGCACAAGCCATGAACAAACTGATTTCCAAACATCAGATTTCATGCAGCCTGGAAGATGTTAGAGCAAATTGATCAGCCAGGGCAGGCTGAGGTGCATCAGCTCCCAGGAAAGGAACAAATCCCTGTTGGAGTGGGGCTGCTGGGCCCCGTCACAGACTGGGGGTGGGTAACAGTGGATGGAAAAATGAATGTGCACACACAGATTGTATCCCTGAACACCCTGCAAAGTCCTTACATGCAGGTGCCTTGTGAGAATTAGAATTTAACATAACATGGATATAAATGACAGCTGAAATACCTATCTTTTTTTCTTCCACTGTACTGTGATTTCTTGGGATGAAGTTGAAAATTTTGTCTTTTTCTGGCAAGGTGTTTACATTTCAAGAATTTTTCTTCCTGTTATAATTATGTGATAAATGCAAGCATTTATTTTTGCTAACATTTGGTTTTAAATAGACATGGAATGAGAAATGAAGGAAAAATGGAGACTATTTCACAGATTTTTTTTGCAGCAGGTTTATTATTCTCATTAGCTTCAGGCTGTCAGAAAGTTACATGTCTCAGGCACTGCACATAATGAGTGAATATTGGATCATAAACATGTTTGAGAACTGTTTGCTTATTGCCCTGTTCATACTCAAATAATGGTGAGGGAGTGCAAAGCAGGTTTTTAAGGGACAGCAATATTAAGTGCTTGGATTTTGGTTTGACTTAAGCAGAGGCATTGAGCAGAAAAATAACATTTTCCCTCTTACAGATATCCTTCAGGTGTCAGTTCTGCAGGATCCCGGTTTTATTACATCAATCACAAGCAGCTTAAGGCTTCCAAAAACATAGTCACAGACAGATGTTGAGCCTGTCTGGGGATTAGAAATATCCTCTTCCATTAAGTATAAATTAACTTAATCACCAGGTATGAAAGATAAGCAGCATAAACATCATTCCCTGAAGCTTTCATTAAAATTAAAATTCTATTTAAAACTAGGCTTGTACTTTCTATGACTTGATCCCCCTTCAAAGAGATTATATCTGCTGTAAATTTTTACAGTGACAGAGTGACAGAAATTAATGTATTGGGGGCAGTGATGTTCTCTATAATTTAACTTCTGCTGCAAGTCATCTTTCAGCAAGAGAGATGATTGGCTTATTTTTAAGTAATAATTGGTCTCTAGTCTCTGAAACACTGAGAAAGCAATAAAACTGCCTAGCACCCAGTAGCCACAAAATGAAAGCATGAAGTCACCTGACTTAATAGCAGTGTAACCATCAGGAGTGTTATTCTGTGTATGAGAATTCACCTGCTTTAATAGGAGGATTAAGGCTGATAAAATGCAATTGCAGTGCTGCTTTCTGCTCCCTTGGATGACAGGGTAAAGCTTCTTTTCTGTCCCAGCATAAGCACAACTGCTTTCTAAGAATAATTTCCACATGGGAAGAAATATCCTGGGGTTTTATTTTTTTTTTCTGTTCTAATGTAAGACACTTGGTGGTCTAATTTCAGTGTATTCCCAGGCTTTACAGCTGCTTTGCCTTTGCACAATCCTGCATTATTATTTTTCAGGCACGCTTTTCTAAAGAAACAAAAGAAACTCTGGAGAAATAATGAGGCACATAAGTACCTTGAAAGCAAATAGTGAACACAAATAAATCTACTAGGAATAATAACAGCTACCTCCACAGAAAATAAAGTATTGGGGACTATATTTAATGATCTTTGTTCTGTAATAATTTTTGCTACAGTGGAACAAAGTCTTTGTATGCAGGATTTGCATTGCTTATCCATTTATTTCATTACAGTAATGCCATATTTTCTGCTGCACTCATAGCTGACAGGTAATAACATAAGCATTCACTGCTTGTGTTACATTAAGAGTAATAAATCTGTAGCGAATACAGAATGATACCACCATTATTCTTAAGAGGAGAAAGTTGGAAGTAAAGAATCTCAATTAATAATTAGGAAATAGCTGGGTTTTTTCAGCACCTGAGACTCCTCAGATGCATTTCTCCTTTAATTATTTAAATTATTAATTAGGGAGGGCTATAGAGATCAACCCACAGCTCTAGACTTCTCTGCATATGAAATGAAAATGTCAGTAATGTTCTGATGCCTGGCTTTGTGTCCCTGGTGTGGAGCAGAGCAGGATCCCTGCCAAGTTTCTACATCTTGGAAACACTCATTAACACTGTGTGAAGGCAGCAAACTTTCCAGTCTTCTGTTTTCTGCCAAAAGCTATTTAATCTTTAATGAGAAGTGTTTATTTTTATAATAAATCCATCAGTCTGAAGAGGCAGTGAACCATCCTTCTCGGGAAGGGGGCTGATGGCTGTGGCAAACAAACAGCACTCCAGGGACAGAGCGGGAGCTCAGGGCTGCTGGGATGGCTGCTGGCAGGCTGCAGGCCCTTGGCCTTCCCTTTTCCAGCACTCTCATCAATTATTTTGGTTTTCTTACTCCAGTGGCAAAGCTATGGAGTACATTTTACCCGCAAATTCACCTAAAATGTGTTTGCAGCTCTCCAAAACGAGCAGCGTGTTCTGTGCCTTTCACCCTTCTGGGTGTCAGGGCTGGAAGCTGCAGGTGAAGTTTAAAATCTAAAAGAGGTGATTTTTCAATTTATTTATTTAATTGAGAGATACAGGTTTGGTTTTTTTTTCTCTCAGAGAGAGATGGAAATTCTGCTTCCAGCATTTTCTGCTTCCCAGAGACAGGACAGCTGCTGTGTTTTCAAAATGTATTTAGTGTGATCAGAAGTTCGTTGTCTGCCAACACCGTGGTGATTATCAATCCTTATGTTTGATTGATTCTGCTCTTTGAAATATGGGCTCTTTGCTGGGGTTGCTCTGCCTGCCTCAAAGCATTCTCCAAAGTGTTGAATAAACTCTATGGAAGAGCCATAATTATTCCAACATAATGTCAAAAATCTCTTACTCTGTGGGTTTAACATTCTTTTAATACTTCTATCTTTGTGCAACTATATTATTATTTTGAAAGGTGGAAATTCTTGTGCTATTGATGTTTTTGTACTTTGCCAGAGGGTGAAGAGGGGATGAATATTAATTTTCTTCAAATGACACTCAGAGTGGCCAGAACAAAACAAAAGCTGATTGCTCACACACATGCAGGCAAACCATGAAACTGCTTGCTATGACATCCTGGGAGTGCTGGAAGTGTGTTAATAAAATAATGGGATTAGTTCATAAAACCAAATCATGAATGGTTGATAATGCAGAGACAGTGCTCGGGCTTGGCCTGAGTTTCCTAAATTATTTATTTCTGTGAATGAGCACATGAATATATTTCCTTCCTGCACGCTCCAGGTACAAACATTTACCTGTTCTTTGGGAGGTCCATATTCTGTGGTGATAAATGGGTGGATAGATAGATTTGTAATGCAAAATATTCTCTGCTTTTAACTATGTTAACATAGTCCTTGCTTGGAGAATAGAGGCTCAGCTGAGGGAATAATTATAGCTTCAGAATCCAGAACATGGTATTTTCTTTTATTAGGTAAGCAGTTGTAAGCTGATACTGAAATTGCTTAATTTATACTTCTAGCAATGCCCTAAATGTAAAATACATCAAGTAAGCATTCTTAGAAATATTAATATTGTGATTCTTACCCCATTTTACTCTGAATTTGACAGCTAAATTTTATATACAAGTGTACAAAATGCTGCAAATTTTGAAGCCTTTAATTAGTAGTTGCAAATTTGTTTGTCCCTTAGCAACTTGTATTTGCATAAAGATTAAGGCTGGTCAGAAAGAAAGGAATAAAACATAGATGGAGGAAACATTAATAAATTAGTAATCATGTATAAAAGATAAGTAGTCTTAGATATAATTTCCATAAGCTTTATTAAAATTTAAATTTTTTTTAAAGCTGCACCACAGTTGATCATTTCTAAAGTGTGATCTTTCATAAGCTGCAGAATTAGAGAAACTAATGTATTGAGGTCAGACATTAGTATGTAAATGAAGCTTTGCTTTTTTTCTGTGTGACAACAGAAGCATTACCTTATATTTGACCTTTCATTCATTTGCCTGACTCAGCTGTGTCAGTCAAAACAATTAATTCTAACGAGCGGCTTGAACGCGTGGGGCTCAGCTCCCTTCTCCTCCCTGGCCTGTTGGAAATCCCAGGAGCAAAGGAGGGATCCTGGGCAGGGTTCCCTGGAGCTGGGGAGCTCCTGCTCCTTCCCCACTGCAGCCAGTCCGTGAGGTTTGCACACCAAGCCCTGGCACAGGGCTGTGCCTGCCCTTCCCTGGAGAGCTCCAGGAGCAGCCTGGGACAGGGAGAGTGTCCCTGCCCACGGATGGACCTGCGGGTTCCTCAAGCTCAAACTATTCCATGATTCTGTGAGATTCAGGTGAGATAACCAAAATGAGTGCTTCTGGATTTCCCAGCTGCCTGCTGAGCTGGAGGTGGACACGGAGATGAAAATCCCCCTCACATTTTCACCGTGCTGGACTCAGAGCTGTATTTCTGCTCGCTGCAGCTCCGTCCTCCTGAACTCTTGACATCATCTCTCCTCTCTGGTTATTTTTTTATCTCCTTTCCTTCTGCTGTGCCCTGAGGAAGCTCTGACCCTGTTTTGGCTGGGTGACCCTGGGGAGTTCAGCCCCTCGAGGTGGCAGATGGCAGCCAAACACCAGAGAGCACAAAATGGGGCATTGCAAGGGGTGCACTTTGTCTGAGTGCTGAGCAAAAACGGGCTGTGCACCCTTTTCCTTGGAAAATATGCAATCCCAGTAAAATTCTGGATTTATAGGCACTGCATTTGGCTGTACGGACCTACCCAGGCTGTTTGTCTTAATTAGTCACGTTGAGACCACACCAAGGTGGGGGCACACAGGTGTGTGAATAATACAGAAAATAAACTTTTATTGAGGTAGTGTCTGTGGTAGCAATGGAGAATTGTACCTTGAATATAGGCAGTGTAAATCAGGGAAGGGAAGTGTGCAGAATAAGCAGGTTTGTGGATCAATTCATAGTGCAGACACAGGCAAACCCTTGTGCAGGTTTGCTTTGGAAAGTCTGAGTTTTATTAGAAGTGCAAAATATATCTTTCACTGTAATTCAAATTGTTTGATCATATTAATTGGGCTCTAGTGTTTTAAAAAAGGAAAAGTAAGGAAATCTTGTGGGGGAAGCTAAAGAATGAAAACAAATCGTTAAACTTAATAAAAGTCCTAACCTGCAAATTCAAACTAAGAAGTGTGTTCCCTTTTTTTTCTTTTTTACTGAATAGCAGTACAACATTTGGCAATAAAGACTAGATTAAGTTTTCTTGTCCTGATTTAAATATTTTACAGACTTTCCCAATGTATAAGTGGAAAGGAATGAGACATGCGGTAGCATACAGAAAACCTCTGGTTTTCATTTTAAAATACTTTTCCAATAAGAAATATGGATTTAAGAGCTCTCTCCAGACCTCAGTAAAAGTTTGAAATGGGATGCTGGTTGTGAGCTTTATGCATGACTTCAAAGACACCTGTGGGCTTTTCTCCATAGAAAGGAGGGGAAGCAGGAAATTCTAGGTGGTAGTTTAGAGCCTCTGCTTTATTGCAATCAAGAATATTTTTTCTTTGACCAAAATACAATTTTTTTTAATGCCCTAAACCAAACCAAAGCTATTTTTGTAATCTGGCTGTGTCCATTCCCCCTCAGCCAGGGAGACAGAGTCTTCTGTGGCTCCCAGCAGTGATGCTGTGTCTGGTTTGGGGGTTCTCTCTGTGCCATTTCTCATTGCTGTGGAGGATGGAGGTTGAAAAATAAAGACCTGGAAAAAACCTCCTTTAAAGTACTTCATCAGAAATTGCAGGGCCTGCTGTTCAGCAGGGAAGAGGTGTGTTTGGGGAGGAGCTGCAGGTTTGCAGAGGAGGAGATGCTGTTCCCAAGGCCTGTTTCAGGGAGTTGGGTGGATGGACAAGGCTCCAGCCACACTCTGAGAGTGCTGGGCAGAATTCAGGGCTCTAAGCTGATCCCTTTAATAGTCTCTTTAGTGTTTGCTGTAAAAAATGAAATATCCTCAACTCTGCTTCCGCCTTTTAAAGAAAAGCTTTATATTTTTTTAATTAAAAACATTAATGATGAATGAATAATGTACAATCCAAAACACTGTTGAATTTAGAATGAGAAAGGGTTTGGGGCTTCCAGGCATCATTAAAATGAGAGTTGTGTTACAAACAGCACAACCTCCTCTCTGCTGAGTACAAGGTTTCACATTTGGTCAAGGTCTGTTTCAACTGGTTGAAGATTTGAATTTTTGGATTCATGAACAGACCTTTTAAGATTAAAAATAGAAGCCTGTGTGCTTGTTTGGTGGCTGTACGTATTCTTACTCCTTTGGCAGGTGCTCAACAGCAGTGACACCCCCATCCCATCTTACATGAGAAAGAACAAAACTAATAACTAAGCTTCACTTAACTAATGACAAAAATAACATTATTTTTCTACTTTGCTATCTGCAACAAAGAGGAACATTATCAAAGCACTACCTAAGGTTGTTATTTATCTTTAAAGACTTTTTAGGCTTTTATAAAAACAGTGATCCCATTTATAGACATTCAGCCTCTTGCAGCAACAGTCGTACAAGGCCGGGTGCTTTGCAAACTGCAGCGTGGCAGTGCCACCCCATCAGTGATGGTGTCAGGAGCAGCCTGGTCTGTGGGAGGTGTCCCCGTGGCAGGGCTGTGGGGTGAGCTCTGAGCTCCCTCCAGGCTGACTGACCCCTCTCTGGTTCTGTGCTGCAGGTGCCAGAGCTCGGAGCAGGCGCCGGGAGCGGGCGAGGAGCCGCCAGACACCGGCGTCGAGGCTGCTCTGCCCTCGCTGTGCCTCAAGCAGGTGTTCCCCAAGTACGCCAGGCACTTCAGCTACCTGCGCCTCGTGGACAGGGTGGCCGCCCTCTTCATCCGCTTCCTGGGGGTCAAAGGGACAACCAAGCTGGGCCCCACGGGCTTCCGCACCTTCATCAGGTCAGTGGGCAACGGCTGGCCTGTCAGAGGCACAGCTCAGCTTGCAGCCTTTGTGATCCTTCCAGCGTGCTCAGAACAGTTCTTCTGTTCTAAAATAGATTTTCATCAGTCCAGGCCACACACTGACCTACGAGAGTGTGTCTGGGAGGAAGCTGGGGCTTTATTTGACAGCAGATCAGTGATCCTTTGGCAGATAGAATTTGCCGTCTTCGTCAGCATGTCACGTTCCCAGTAAATGGTAGAAATATCATTGTGAGGAAGTGACAACTGAAATTGGGTCACTTGATGTGATTCTGTCGGCTGTGGGGACACTGCTGGCCGCCCCAGGCTGCAGGAAGGATTCCCAAATGCCAGCTCCTGATGCACCGTGCAGGGAGGATTTGCATTGTGAAATTGCACCTTGCAATGTCAAGGAACTCAATTTATTTTTTCACATACTTTTTATTTAGGAGGGTTTTTTCATTGTTTTTATGGCTATATCTGTTCTAGTCATGGTACAAATACCTCATTTTCTGTCTTTCATTGACTATGACAAAAGAAATGAGCAGCAGCAGCAGATGCACTCTTAAAACACAGATCCTGTTTCTATGCAGATGCATTTAGCATTCAGGAATGAATATAAAACAACTTGGTTTATACAAATGATGATATATAGAAAATGTCTGAAGGCATCTGCTCTATCCACAGACCAGCACAGGATTGCATCCAGTTCTGTATTTTTTGTAGTTTTATCCAGCCTTATTTTGGCACTTGTCAGAGGAACACAGAAGAAATGCCAGCATTTTCTTTTAAGAATATTCAGATAAATTGCCATAGCTCAATGAAATAGCATTTGCAGTTTCTTAACTCATGTTAAATTAAACTTTTTAATACTGGCAGATATTTTTGTTTATTTTCTCCCAGAGCATCTATGCCAGCTATAAGGCCCTTTTTTGAAGAGCTGTCATTGCTGTTCATTTCAGAAGGAAGGTCAGGTTTCTGTGTGTTGTATCACTTTTCAGGAAAAAAATGGTACACGAGTGGGATTTCGTGTGTGGGCAGGTGCTTACAAAGACTGTCCACCCAAATTCTGGCTCATCAAAATCTGTTCTCCTTTTATGTTTTCTTCATTCTGAAAAAATGGCTAAAAGAGAAACACTGACTGTCTCTAGTCCTTGCATGGATGCTGCTTGGGAGGTTTTGGGATCTAGGCAAGGCCTTGCTCTATTTTAAGGGAGCTCTATTGAGGTTACACTTAAGAGTGAGATTTGCTTTAATTGTCTGAGTTTAGGGTGGGTTATTTTGGTTTTTTTTGTTTCTTTTCTGGCGAGAAATTTTGGCCAGCTCTTTGGCAGGGGCAGTGGTGGCAGGCAGGCTGCCAGACATCTGGAAATCCTGGACACAGAGCTGTTCCCAGGGCTGGTCAGCACCACACTGCACACTCAGACACACACAGTCCCTGCCCCACACCCCAGCTGCATCCAGAGCTGCATCCAGAGCTGCTCTCCATGCTGGGCTCCATTCCATTCCACGAGGGGACATCCTGCTGGTGTTCAGGCATGGAGGAGCAAGGCTGTGCCTGAAAGCTTCCTCCAGCTCTTTCCAAACAGGATCAGTCAGACAAATAAAAGGGAATTTCTCTGTGCAAACCCTGCCTCGTGCAGATAGTCTGTGCAGATTTGTGGTGGGTTTTGCAGTGTTCAAATTAATTCCATCTCTTACAGCCTCAGAGTACTGGCAGTGCTCTGGGAGAAAGCTCTGTGTTGTTACAGGTCATATTTTTAATTGAAATATTCTGTGTTTGGGCCTGTTCCATTCAGATAGGAGCACTTAATGAATGCTGGTTTGTTTGCTCTCTGCTGGGTGTGTTTTATTAGACTGAGCACGTTACAGTGAGTCTGTACACGACATGGGTAAGAACTCTTCTCCTGCAAGTTGCCCTTGCAGAATTTCTTCTAACTTGGGAGTTTGGATGTAATGGGAATCTCATCTTTATTTTGTTTCTTTTAAACAGAAACTGCAAACTGAGTAACAGCAATTTTTCAATGGCTGCTGTAGATATCCTATATATTGATATCACAAGGAGGTGGAACAGCATGGCCATTGACCACAAGGAATCAGGTAACACAGGTTTGTATTCAAAAACTATTACATCCGACTTTTGGGGTTATTTTTGTTCAATTTTAGTTGCTCAGGTACACCTCAAACATTGATAGAAATGGGAAGAAGCCATGTACACCTGAGGCAAGCATACACACAACCAGTTCTCCTGGTTAGTGCTGTGGCAGTTACCCTTCAGGGTAGTGTTACTTTAGGTGTGTAAGGGTCACCTCAATTTCACAGCTATATGAAATCTGAGTATTTGCATTTAGCATTTCAGGGTGGGTATAAATCACTTTTGTGGTTGGCAACCATGTAAGGAAAGCTGTCCACCTGTTTCTGTTGGCTTTATGTTTAGCCCACTCCCAGCTGTGACCAAGACAAGCATGATTCTGTTGTTCTAGAGCAGCTTCTAACTTTTTTCCTAATATGCTTCACATGAGTGTCACTTCTGGGGAGAAAGTGTGTGTGTTACCAGAGGTGCTTTCCCTGCCTGCAGCTCACCGTGACTGATAAAATAATTTACTGAGCTGGCAGCTGCTGCTTTCAGATAACTCAACAATTCCTTTGCAAGCTGTTCTACAGCCAAGATCGTAAACGACCCCAGCTGCAGCCTTGGTTGAGAGAAATTATACCTCAGAATGTAATTGTCATATTTTGAAAAGGTGCCTTTCCTACAGCATCAATAAGCCAACACAGTTAAAGACCCCAAACCTTTCAATATCTCATCCTAAAATAATCTTCTTAAGTGTATGTTCAGACTGGGAGAGCTTGTGGCATTCTGCACAACCAATTGGGGTCTGGCTGCTTAATTAAGAATTTGAGTAGGTATTACATCAAGGTTTTAAATACAATAATTAGTGTTAATACCCATCTCCTCTTCCCCTTGGCTCTGGTAATGTGCTGTTAGTGAGATGTGATGGAGCAGCAGCTGAAGAGTCTCCCCTGCAGCATGGGGCTTCTGCAGGGACTTCTGTGTGGGAAGGGGTAGAGCAGTTGTATTACAGCAGAGACATTTTTTGGCACTGCACTTTTCAGCTGTTTGTTTTTCATTCAGTTGAAACAACTATTGTGGAGTTGCTGGGTATGACTGAAAAAATGGCCTCTTCACCTTCAAAAGGGTTTGTAGCTGGTACAGGCTGTGTAGGAGGGAAGTAGTGCTTCAAACAAACTCATATCTTGCTAAGGTGATGCTTGGTAATGGGGTTGCCTTCGTAGTGCTACAGACTGAAATAACACACTGGTGTGAACTTTTGGGTCAGATCTGTCTCTAAAAGACTTCATTCAGGTGCTGACATAAACTTGTTTTTCTCTCCAGCTATATTGTTTTCCTTGATGCTCAGTATGTTACTGTTGTCTCATTTGGTTTCAACTTAATAATTTTGGCAGCAAAAACCAAGCCTAATACTACATCAGTGTAATGGTGTGATATTCTAAAATGGGTTCTTCCTGTACCAGTTTGCCTCTGGATTGCAGGCTGAGGTCTGCAAAGCCAGAAGCTGTCACAGTGATAGAGAATGTCACCCATCTGTAACCCAGCCTGGGCTTACCCTGCCCTGAAACACCCAATGAGTGTGACAAGAAAAAACCTTGGCTTTTGCTTTTGAAGGACAATTTATTTGCTTTCTGAGCATTCCAGCTTGCTGCCATTTAAATGAGAAGATGTGAACTAGCACGATTGTGTGTGTTCACACCCGTCACACACACACTTAGCCCTGCTGCCACAACAAACAAGAGATAGCATTATCCCTAAGGCTGCTAGAAATGCCACATTCCAGTCTTTGTGAGCACCTTTTCCTTGCAGGAATGTGCCTGCAAGCCTTCGTGGAAGCGTTCTTCTGCCTGGCCCAGAAGAAGTACAAGGCGCTGCCGCTGCACAAGCAGGTGCTGTCGCTGGTCGAGCTGTGCGAGTGCCGCCTGGCTGCGCTGCACGGGAAGCGCCTGCTGTGGGGCTGCGGGCTGGCCGAGCCCCGCGGGGCTCTGCGGGCCGCGGGCAGCGCGCCCTGCCCCGCCTGCCCCGGCCCCGGCTGCCCCGGCTGCCCCGGCCCCGGCTGCCCCGGCCCCGCCCGGCCCCGCGGCCCCCAGGTGCTCCGACTGCAGAAACCACCGCAGCTCAGGGCGCTGATGTGCCGGGACACAACGGGCAGTTAATCCCCTCCTCCTGCTGGAGGAGAGACTGGCGCTGGAATCTCTTCATTTCAGAGTGATGACTGTTTATTTTCAGCTGGATTTTTTATTTATGCTTTTCAAAAAGTCTACTGCAACTTCCCGTTTTCAAATAATGACTCTGGCGATGGCTATTTCTCCACCTCTCTGTGGGATTTACCGTGCACATCCCGTGACAAGCTGCATTCATCCTGTGTGTGTGGAAAAAAAGGACCAAACCACAGGGGATGATAACCAGCATCATGGGATTGACTGAGGCACGCTCGTGTCAAAGGAATTACATTGCTTTGTGTGCACAGGACACGTCACAGCAACCAAGGAAGGAACCGCAGCCACAAATACCAGACTGGAGAACTGAAATCTGAAATTACACTTGTGGTCAGACTTCAGGCCTCGACTCTCTTCTTTCCATGGCTTGGACTGTAGGTGTTGGAATCAATACAGATTTGGTCAATATCTATGTACTTATTTTTTAAAGTCAGTCTTAAAGCACTGAAATAATATTTTGGCTTCTACTTCTTTATACATGTCTTTGCCATGACAAGTACTGTTAGTTTTTTAAAGAAGAACTAAAACTGTTTATCCTTTTGCTTCCACAGAACCAATAAGCTCACACTTATTCACAAAAAAAGATTTACTTTCTTAAGTCGAATTTGGTGAATCAAGTGGTGGTTTTGTCTTCAGGGATTCAGCACTGCTTCTGCAGAAAGCTGTACAGTGTAAAGGCCTAAGAGGTCATCTAAATTCCAGTGGAACCAACCCTGTCACTGACTTTAGCCTAAACTAACCATATTCTAGGTTTGCTCATTTTTTGTCTTTTGCATGCTTGTTACCCTCTTGGGACCTGCAGTAACATCTAGAGCAGATCATCTTTGTGTCTTTGCCCATATTCTTCATTTTCCCCTTAAATAACAGTGTAACTCTGTACAAATTAGATCTAAGGAAGTTGTGTCAGAATGCTGGAGTTGTACAGGGGGGTTTTATTATCCAGGAAATGAACCATGACTTCCATGATCACCCACTTTTTGTGGGGACTAAGCAGAACATGAGAAGGACAGGAATAACTTGGAACTTCAGGGGTGTGGAGTGAAATTCTTTGTGGTCTCCCATTTATTGCCATAATGAATGGCTACATCTGAGCTTGATTTTCCTCCTTTGTTCTACTCTCTAATGTTAATGACTTGGCTTATGTTTTGGTGTCCTCCATGCTATGAGAAATGGCACAGCTGTAAGATGGGCACTGAGCTTTGGCTTGGAGAACATTCCCTGAGCTCCATGTCAAAATGTTCCAGTGGCTGGTGCCCCTGAAACGTGCTGTGTCACTGAGGGGGAGTCCACCTGCTCCACGTCAGGGACTAAATGCACACATGGTGCATCAAGTGAGTTTCCACTTCAGGGAATGTTTGCAGAGTTTTTTTCCCGATTTCAGTTTTAAGCAGCATGTGTTTGTCCCAAGTGGCAATAGCAGCATGGCAATGCAATGCAGGAGTCAGGCTGAGCCCACACAAAACTAGTCCCCAGCATGTGTTCATCTCAGATGTGGGCATCCCTTCTCCTTATCTTTTTCTGTAACACAAATAAAATAGTACTAGATGATCTTTTTTAGTTCAACGGCCAGACTTTGAAATTTTATGTATTGTACATAAGAGGACAATTGTAGACTAACTAATGCCACTGCCCTCAGCCTTGTTCAAATGTCATAAAGATTATTGCAGTATGAAGATAAAATGCAGAACTCCAAAGTCTGGCACCTGTCAGAACAAATGAAGCTGAAAGGGTCATTTTTTTCACACTTTCATTGTAATATATTTGAAGACATTCACAGGTTGAAAAATGGTTACTTCTCCTTTTGTGACATCTGACATTTGTCTTGCGATTGGCAGTGTGTTACTGGAAAATAGCTTACAGTTCCTCTCATCTCATGATTGATGTCCTGTAAAGACAGAGTTACAGAGGAGTCGGATTTGAAATGCAACGGCTGCGAATGCCTTTCCCTGCACCTTTGAAGTACTACGATGTGTGGCCTGAAATATCCCGGTTTTGCAATGTATAACTTACCCTGATATCAGTGGAATAAATTAACTATTGTATATTGAACACTGATAAGATCTCTCTCTCTATGGGAGACCTTTATGTTCTCTGGATCTAATAGAGGTTTTTATAGCTCGTGCATCCACAGGCTGATGCTGCATGCTCTATTCATCTCCCACTTCAAATATGAAAGGTCCCTTGTAGAATAGTCAAAATATTCAATTATCTGCCTCTCGTAATCCACTGTTCATGTATTTATATAATTGGAAAATTGAATGCTGTATTATTCTCGGGGGGGGAGGGAATAAACCAGGAATGTACTTTAGAGATTTAATGGCAGTCACATTTCTCTTCCCTCCTGTCTAATTCAATTTCCTCTGAATATTATTTAGCATCCAATTGCATACAGCCTTTAAGTTACCAGTCTGTGCCCATGCAAATGACCAGAGACACTTTATCCAGGATATGAATGCTAATGCACTGATAATCTGTTAATCCTGAGGTACCTCTCTAGCTAAAGAAACAATACAGGAAAGGCGTTGGATTTTTAACAGCACTTTTGTATATATTCTCTTCAGAGAATACCACAGCACTGCACTCATGATTCTATTTATGACATAAACGATACGAATATTGTATACCAGTGAAATCTTTCTTGTTATCAGACACACAGGTCTGGTATTCCTTTCTGAGTAGAAATCAGAATAAAACAACATCTAACAAAAATTTGAGGCGAGTCCAGAATTTTAACCCTCCTCCCTGCAGGCTTGTGTGCAGCCTGAATGTGCCCAGACTTGCTCAGTGATTCCTTGTTGCATTTGTGCTTTTCTCTGCATCAGGCTGTTGCAGGTAAGGCACCAAAAATCTGCCCTGGGCTCTGGGCACTCCTTGTCCTCTGTCCCACACGCGCCGTCCCACGTTCTGGAGCACTGGGCAGACCCCACAGCGATCCGTGGCCGCTTCCTTGAAGGGCAGGGCAGGTGCTGGCTAATTGCAGGGCTAATGAGCACCTGTGAGACCCCAGCCCACCCGCGGCTGTGCCCTCAGCGCGGGCAGGGGCTCTGGTTACGGGCTGTGCCCTCAGGAGGGCTCGGCCGCCGCCCCGGGCACGGTGAGGGCGTCTGGAGCCCCGGCCATGAGGAGGGGTCTCGTCCCGCTCCGGCCCGAGCCTGGCGGGGTAGGTGCACCCTTCCGTGTCCTGGCTGTTCGGTCAGGCGGGGTGACCGGGCAATGGCTCCTGCACTACTTTATGTGGGAGTCCCCAGAGGCTGTGCTGGGCCCGTCGGAAAATGAGGGCAGGCCTGCTCCGCTCAGCCCTTCTGCAGGGACGGGATGGGGTCCTGTGCCTGGGATGCCCTTCGGTTTCACGGAGCAGAACCGTGGGGCTACTGTCGGTCAGATCCTCCCGATGGAGCCCCATGGGCATCCGGGAGAGCCCTGCCCAGGAAAATGTCCCTGGGAAGAGCCGGGCGCGGGCAGAGCCCGGCATTTCCAGAACCTTCCTGGCGGCGGGGCCGTGAGGGCGGGAAGGGGCCGTGAGGGAAGGGGCGGTGGGGGTCGCGGAGCCCCGGCGGGTTTTTGGTGCACACCCGGGGTGAAGCGGGGCGTTTCCATAGCAATGTCCAGGGTTTGCCCTCATTGCACCGGACTGAGTGAGCCCTGTCAGTGGCCCGTGGTCATGAGTGTCAAGGAGCTGGTACATGCTGTGCTTTGTGCTTTGTTCCACCTCCTGTCTCTGTCGTTGTGGAGGTTGGTTGGAACCTTCGGTGTGGGGCACTCTCATCGCACTCTGTGCCATGGGCAAGGACACCTTCACCTCTATCCCAGGTTTCTCCAAGCCCTGTCCAGCCCGGCCTTGGACATTTCCAGGATTCAGGGGCAGCCACAGCTTCTCTGGGCACCCTGTGCCAGGGCCTGCCCACCCTCCCAGGGAAGGATTTCCTCTGCTTTCTCAGAGGTCCTGCTGCCTCTGCAGACACCCGGCTGTGCCTCGCAGGGGTCCCGCAGCTCCTTGTTGCCCACCTGAGCAAGAACAAACTGCTCCAAGCAGAAGCTGAGCACTTGATTTTCTTAGGTACTGACTCTGCTCATGGAGCTGCCCCTCCTTTGGCCACACTGACGGGCACTGCTGCCACACCTCAGCCTGAGAGAGCACACTGCCTCTGTCCCTTTGCCCACTGCAGATGTCCTGGGTGGATGAGAGATGGGGTTTGGGCTCCAAATTCCTGCTGAAATAGCAGTGAGGTGTCTACATCTGCCCGGCTATGCTCGACTTGTCTCGCTCTGCCCTCTGGTTGTTCCTCCATAAGGGGAAATTGATAAAGTATTTATTTTTCTCTGGCTGTTTCCATCTGTACTGCCTTGAGAGCATCCTCCGGCTCGCTTGGTTTGTTCAGCAGGATGAGGTCCCGAGGTCCCGCTATCCCTTCCCCAACTGCACGCAGCCCAGCTCGTGCTTTTCTCTCCGATTATTTCTGCCTTACTTACCTTCACTTCACCTTAAGCGCACACACACACAAAATCCTCAGCGCTACCCAGATAAATCCATCTGGTCTCTGTCTCAGCCTCATTTAACCTCCCATTGAAGAGATTGTATCACATGGTATTCAGCTGGAACCTATTACCTTGCATGCCCAAGCATATCACATTGAATTACCCTGGCCCACAGGCCTGCGGTGTTTGCTAATAGCTAATGGCTGCTTTTAACTGAGAGGTGATTTATTGGAGCGCGTTTCTGTTCGCAGTGCAGCGGCGGGGGTGTGGCAGTGCGTTAAGCAGAGCTCAGCGAGGGAGCGCGGGCGGGCTCAGTGGTGCGGCTGAAGGCAGCCTGGCTTCGCACCTCTGCTGGCCCTTCCCGGTATTCCCGTGCCTCAGCGCTGTCCCAGATGCAGCAGGTGTCAGGGAGCGGGAGTGAGAGCTCCTGGCTGCTGCGGGACGGCACAGTGCTCTCACCAGCCTGAGTGCCAGGGGCCATGTGGCACATCCGTGTGCCCAGGAGTGGCCCGGGAAGGGGGCAGTGTCCCCACACCATGTCCCCTGCCCTCTGCCTCAATTGCCTCTGTGGGAGAGGAATGGTTTTTTGGCAGAATTAAGTTTACTTGTGTCGTTGCTGAATTTACTGCGGGTGTAGTGTGAAAGTGGTGTGAAATTGCAGTAAAAGACAAAATTGAAAGCCTGTTGTGGTGATGTGATGCAATTTTCCCTCTTCCTTTGCCTCATCGGTGGAAATACAAAAGCCCTTCTGCAGGTCAGGTTCAGATGCATTGGTGAACAAGCAGGAGAAAGGGAGAATGCAAGTTGTGGAGGCAAACCAGCTCCCTGATCTGTGGTTTGCTGAGCCTTGAGCCTCATGTTTGTCCTCCCATCAGCCCAGGTCCCCCAGCACCCAGCTCTTCTCACTCAGGGTGAGGAGGGACCATGGCTTTCAGGAGGAAGAATAGTTAGTGACTGTAATAAATCAAAGTCAATCAGCTTGGGAGCTGTGTTGTTCAGGCTTCGCTGCTTGATGATGTAGCACAAAAATCAAATGGTTGAGGTTATTCAATTATGGCTCATACCACCAATGGGGAAATCTGATCATGTACGGGGCCTGCATCAATATTATTTATGTGTTGAGGGGCTGTGCTGGCTGTCAGGTTGGAAATGGAGAAATCCTACACGTGTCTAAGTCCTTCTCTCTCTTCCTCTCACTTAATAACCAAGTAACATGATCCACTGTCTGTCTAAGATCAATAACAGCACAGGGCACATTGTGACAGGCTGGGAAACATTTTTCCTGAGTGCCTCAGGACCCGCAGGTGCTGAGGTGCCGGTGGGGAAGGTGGTGCTGCCTGGCACGGGACACAAACCATCTCCATCCTGGCCTGGCTGTGGGCGGCACTGCCGGCCCTTTCTGCAGGATGTGGACGAGCGTGGGCAGTCAATAGACACGGATAAAATAAAGTTGTGAACAGCAGCAGGAGCTAAAATAGCAACATCAATAGCAGTTTCCAGATAATGATCTAATTAGCACAAACAACAAGTTTCCACTAATGACTCTTGTTCTTCCAGCTCCTTCCTTTCTGCTCTCCTGTTGTTATTGACTCTCCGGCAGGGAGCGGCTGCGCTCCTGTCTCTGGGGCCGAGGCTTTGGAGGTTTGTTTACTGCCTGGCTTTGAATTACTTCTCCAGAGGATGTTTGCTCAGGAGCCTGGGCTGCCTTGGCGTGGGATGGCTGCATGCAGAAGGTGGTGGGGGCGGAAGGAAAATCAGCTTGGCTTTTGTAGCTTTTGGGAGGCCCTGGGAAAGTTGTGCTCCTACTGCACGTCCCTGTTGTAAAAATAAGGATGCTGACATTGACTCACTGCAATGGAGTGGGAGCTGGCTGCTTGTGAAGGGCTTGGGAAGCTGTGAGGGAAAGATACTTGTCAGGAGCAGATTAGAGACTGTTATTGGAGGAGCCAACACAAGCTGTTCCTGTCCCTTCCCTCCCTAGGTATGAGCCTCACCTCTGCACCTCCCTGCCTTCCTCCCACTGAAAAAACAAACAGGCTCTCCTGTGCTCTTCCAGCCCAGCTTGGCAAGTACTGGCTTAATGCTGTCACTTCCTCAGTGGCCACCGTTCTGGCTGCTGCTTCGTCCTCATTGTGGTGGGCAAGGTTCTTGCATTTTGAAGATGCCCAGTTCTGCCAGCTGCCAGTTGCTGCTGGGCTTTGCTGGGACAAAGGAGTGGGACAATGGAGTGGGACCATGGCTGCACCACCTCAGCCTTGCCTGAGGTGCTGCCTGGCACCAGGAGCAGCTCACGGGCCAGCGACTCTCCCTTACTGAACTCAGAACAAACCCTGTACTTGTAAGGGTGCAATTACTGGAACATCATTATTGCTGATGAGTCTTGTGCTGAAATGACTCTCCAGATTGAAAACCTCAAGCAAACGCATCTGCGCTCCCCAGGCTCCCAGCCCCGCGTTCCCGTGGCTGCTCTGGCTGCTGATCTGCAATTCCGAGTCTCGCTCCGCGCAGCCCTGCCCGCCTGCCGGGGCCCGCCGGGAGCGGCTGCGGAGCCGCGGATGCCGAGAGCTGTCAAGAGCACAGAGACGGCCGGGGTGTTTTCAGCTCACAATTCAGCTCTGCTCTAATGAAGCCCAACAGCCGCTAAGGAGGTTTTATTCAAGTCAAGGTGGTTTTGACTAATCCCTCCTTGCAGTGTTTTCAGAGGCGCTGTGTGTTTCCAGGGCTGTATTTTTCTCTCAGCCTTCCAAATCAGCAGTGTTGAGGGGGACGGCAGAGCCCTGAGAAGATTCTGGCCTGGCTGGGTTTTGGCCCCTCCCTGGGCAGGGGCTGGTTCCTGACAGGAACAGGAGGAGCGTTGGCCTGGCCGGGCAGAGCCCAGTGCCCAGCCCAGTGCCCAGCCCAGCTCCAGCACAGGAATAGCCACAGGTGCTCTCCACATCCCCACTCATTTCCATGCAGCCAGCCTGTCTTCCACCTCTCCCGGAGGAGCTAATTATGATTATGTTAATGAGGCAGAGGTGCTAATGCTGCCCAGGGTTTTAATGACTTTCCTCCAAGTTTTCTTTTACTGGAGGCAGAAAGGTGGTTTGTAAGGAGGACTGGTGTGGGCAGGAGCAGGCCTGGCTGTCAGACCCCCCAAGCAAGCAAAGGGAAGGTGGTGAAGCCAGGTCAGGGCTAAAAATTCTACTGGGAGCAAATTTCAGTGATCTCTCTGGGGAGGCAGATAAGACAGCTTTGTGTGTGCATGTGACACGTGCCAGGATGCTCTAAAAGCTGGAAATGATCGAGTAGAGGTGCTGGAGCACTTATGTAAAATATCTAAATAAATCTTTAATATTTCTAATTGCAAATGTACATAAATTGCACAGCCACATCATTTCTTTGAACACCAACAACTTCCTCTGTACATTATTACATAGTTTAAAAGGAGCTGAAGGAGATTCAGCAAACACTTCCACTTTGCATTTTTGTTTTTTAAACATACTTACAAAAAAAGATTTGTTTTTCTTTATAAGAGGATATAAAACATAGCGACTGCTTATCAGGAACAAGTATCAGCCTAAGCAGATATACAGAGAGAGGTATATCTTAAGACACAGTGATGTATGATAAAGGAATATGTGAACATGGAGGCTGCACTCTGGGGTACTGGTAGCTGATGCAGAGCCACATGGCATTTACAGCAATGTCACAGCTCAGGTGATCTGTGAAAGTCAATGCTTGAATGTGACACCCTTTTCAGAAGCATGGCTGTTTCTGGATGTTGTGCAATGCCCTCAGGACTGGATTTGGTTTGGAAAGCCCATCAGCTGCATGTTCTCATGCTGCTGTTGTCCTCCCACTCCCCCACAAGTGATTTTCCCCAGGGGAGAAGGAAAAGGCAGCAGTTTGTCTGTGTGGGGTCAGAGCAGGGCGGGTGCCACTGTCTGAGCAGGGACTGTCCCTTCCTGTGGCCACTGCAGGGAGCTCCTGGTGGCCATGAGGCCACGGCTCTGCCCCACACCAGGTCCCAGTCCTGGCCAGCCTGGGGGCCTGGATTGCTTTGAACGCCAACCTTTGGGAGGAAGTGACCCCAGCAGTCACTGCAGGTGGGAAGGGCGGAGCGTCCACCTAGGAACGGTGCCACAGGTGTTCCCTTTGGACTTTTGCTTTGTGCTGTCCAGGCAAAGCTGTGTGAAGGACAGGGCAGGGACCCTGGTGGAGCTGCTGGACCCACTGGTCACAGGCTGCTGCCTCGCCCCAGGGCTGCTCCCCCTGCCCTGGGATTGCTGGGGACAATGAGCCCCTCTGAGATCAGACCCTGGCCACAGCCTGTGCCTGCCCTGGCTGAACACATCAGTGCATCTGCCATCTGTGACTGGAAATCCTCTCCTTGTCCATCACAGAACAGGCCTCAGCACATTTTCTATTGCATCTGGGTGTGGACATTAGGAACAGGAAAAAGCTTATGAACGATCTAAACTTTGGGAATGATTGATTCCTTGCTGATTGCTTTCCTAGGAGAGCCTGTGACACCTCACTGAGGTCCAGCAAGTCCCTTTGCCCTTTAGCAGTATTCATAGTAGCAGAACCTGTGTCCTGCAACCTTGCAGCAACCTCTGGGACTGGCTCCCAGACCAGAGGGTTCCACGTGTTCTCACAGTGCAATCAGTGCTTTACAGCTGCAAAAGCAGAAAACAAAACCAACCAGACTCAAATAACAATGCAAAGTGACACCGGACTCTTTGGATGGCGGCAGGATTTGCTTAAACTGGTGCAAAAGGGGCTGGTGACTACACTGTAGTATTAGTTGGCATGGGGAAGGACTGGGGTCCCTCCCATCGTTTGGCACTGAAGCCATAATCCCTGTCCAAAATGATGATACTTACAGTCTGCAGAGACCTTGGGATACCGGTCAGTCTCTCACCCCCCTTCACACAAAACCGCTCATTTTTTCAGGAGCGTCCACTACAGTTTAACAGAACCCCAAATCAAAACTCTAAAAACAGAATCTTTGAGGTGGGCCCACCACAAATCTGGATCCATGGCCTTGCTCCCTTCCCTCAGATCCCCAAGGGAGGAGGCTGGAGTCAGAACACGGGTCTGGATGCGGATTTGGCAGCCCAAGCCCACCTCTCCAACACAGCAGTGAGATACAGCCAAATCCCGACCGAATAAGCAGCACCAGAAGTAAGTTACTATATACAACTGTTAGTGAGATAGATACGGTACAGTAAACACTGAGAACATTTACAAAAAAATATTAAGACTTGTATTAAGATAAAAATTGGAGTGTTTTTGCTTTGTTTACACTTTGACGAGTTTGCACTAGAACAGCCTCTTACTGTAGAAAGCGCAAGAACCAGGAAGGAAATGGAGCCGATCACAAAACCCTGGGGACAGTGGTGGTTTGCTCTGGTGCTGCAGCACCTCTCAGATCCAGGTATTGCTATGCCAGCCACCAGCTCCGAGGCCATGGCAGGGAACGCGTGGGGCTCCTGCACTCACACACACACGCACACACACAGAGAAATGTACAGCTTATAAATAACAGAAACACAAACTGAAGGAACAGAACTGAGCCTGGGCCTGAACACCTGCCCCCAAACCTTTTTAGGGGAGAGTCATGGTTAGGTCCAGTTGTTGACAGTTGCAGGAAAAGGAAACAGGGAAAACCAGGGGGGAATCTCTATGTAACGAGACTTCATCCTGATTTAAACTTCTTTTAGTGCTGGCTTGGGAAACTAAGCGTCAACTCCAGAAGGTGTTGGCACTGGAACTTTTAAGATTTTAATAACTGGCTGTGAAAGAATTTAAGCATTCCTGCTATTTCAGCAGAACAATGTGTTCAGTAATTTGCAAGTTTGAGGGTAGCCAGGACTTTGTGACAGATCAGGGTGGGGAGGGAGCAGTGCCTTGGCTTGTGGTTGAGGAGAAGATTAAGATGTACTGTGCTTAGCTTCAGCACTAAACAATTGGCTTGTGGGTGTTTCTTTTTCCAGCTCTTACGGAGAGCACTGACTGCATCCCAAAATTACTTCCATGTATGAATGGAAACGTCGCTGCTGGGGCGCCGGCCCCATGCCCTGTTAGCGTTTCCATTCCTCTATGTCACTTCTGTCTTGAAAAACTCCAGTCTCTCGCAACATAAATACTTAAAATTCAAAACAATCAGCTCTAAACAGGCATCTTAGGGCAAAAGCATTTAAAATAGTCTTTTTTTGCAGGGTTCTTATGTATTTGATTCTGAGACAGTGGCAGGTGTCAATCTACGCACCCAACGGTTCACAGTACCCTGTATATTCCTAACCTGTCTGGGTCTTTCTCCAGTTGTAACCTTGTCAGGTTTGTGAGGTTCTTCAAAGCCATCTGTGCTAGTCTCCAAAATTCAAAGGTGACTGTACTTGCCATAGGTACTGAGTTATGACATTGCTCTGAGGAGCTCCGTTTGGGGTCTGCTGTGTGCTGCACCCCTCGGCAGGTGGTGGTGGGGTGTGGAGACCTCAGTGCAACACGTTCGCTCCTCCTGGGTTTGGCCCAGGGTTTCCAGGGACCAGAAAAACGTGTAGGAAAAAGAGCATCTTAAATTTTGCAAACGATTGCATGAGGAAGAATGCTGTTAAGGAGCTTTATGGCTGTGGGGCAGCACGGCAATGCAGAGCTTACTGGCAAAGTGTCCTGCTCAGGCAGCCTGGCAGGTGTGAGGCTGGAGACGGTACCTAAGCAGAGCAGAGCTCAGGGAACGTCCTAGTCCCTTGGGCTGTACATTTACACATGGCAGGAGGAGCTAGGACAGGCGTTGAGCAGTGTGTTAACCTTTAGAGGGAGCATAGGCAGATGTCCTGTACACTGTACACTGTCCGTAATCTCAGAGAAACCTCTGGCTCTCGGTACGAGGGACCTGCTCTGAGAGTGGGACTTGTGAAGGGCTAACTGCAAGAACCACAAACCCACAAGCACACCGTGGCAGCAGGTCATGGCACAGCCCCCGTGAAGGGGCCGCTGAGCACAACGTGTCTGTGCCGAAGCCGCGCGTTCGGCGCTGCCAAAGTCTAATCCTGGCTTATGCCTGCACAGTGCTCCTGACAAGGGGCCTTTCGGTGGTGGCTGCTGTTCTTGGTGGTTACTCCCTTATGACCATGTTTTACATTCTTCAAGCCGGTTAATTTCCATGCAGTGCTCATTCCCAATTTAAAGAGGACAGTATTCCAGAAAATGGGATCTTTTTTTTTCTAATGCATACTGTGAAAGAAAAGAAATACAATTACCGATCTTCATGGTTCTTCAGGGCTTTTTCTTGTTTCTTTGTCTGTTTTTCTCCCCAGAAACAGTAAAACTCTCAGCACAGAGCATTCCATCCCCACAATGAACCCTTGATCAAGCAGGAAGCTGCCACTCCACGTAGCCCCCTCGCTCCCCCTCTACCACAACAGGCACCAGCAAATCCAGCCCCTGTCCCTCAATCACAGCTCAGGGACCAAGCTCAGGCAACATTCACTTTATTCTGTGGCAGGAAGTGTGCGTGGGGACAGTGCCTGGGGCTATTGCTTACAAAACTCTTCCCCTTTATTGGTGAGAGAGCAGAAGCTGTCCAGAGGAATCGAGTTGCCCTTCACCAGGTGCCAGCTCCTCCCTCCACTCCTGTGCCAGAGCCTTGGCCTTGCTCTGTGCCCCTGGGCTGCCCAGGGACCCCCAGCAGCACCACTCCTGCCCCCCTGCCACCGGGGCTCCCCACACAGCACCCCTTTGGCCACCACACCGCCCTGACCTTCCATCTGCACTGTGCTCCCTGCATGGGCGGAGTTAATTAAACACTAATTAGCTGCATAAATACCCTGTGGATGCTGTAAGTCAGGGCCTCACAAAAGCCCCCAGGAAGGATGCTGGGCTGGGGTTCACTTTGGGAGGGCTGTGCTCCAGGGGGAGTCACAGGAGGAGCGGGCCAGGCTTTGCTGCCGCCCTCAGACGCTACATGCAGCAGCACACTTGAACTGGACTGACTGGGCCCCTGCCTGCTGCAGGCTCTGCCCAGCTCCCTTTATTTCTCTTACTGCAATGACAAGGACGTTACTCCTTGCTGGGAGGGGTGAGGCATATCCTTTGGGCAGTTTAGAAGGAAAAGGTTACTTTTGTTTAAACATTAAACACTGACTCAAATCCAACAGTGACAGCGATTCTCAAATATATGTTATTTCCTTATGCCACTCATCTCACACTCGACATTCCCGTCCCTCAAAGTGCTGGCAGGACATCTCCCAGCAGGGTCAGTCGGCGCCGTCCGCAGTAAGGAGCTGGTGCTCGGGGAGCAGCCGTTCTCTGAAGCCGCGGCTCACGCCTGCTGCGCACGGTCCCTCCGGCCAGGCCTCTCCTGCGGCAGCGCCCTCCGCGCGTTAACAATTACTGCTGTTTCTGAATTCTCCATTCTCTGTAATCTGCAATTTAGTTGGGTTTGTGGGGGAGATCCCATTACGTGTCTGCATGCTGTACCTCTCTTTCAGCTGAGTAAGGGCACTCATTAGCCGTGCGTTGGCAGCATCCAGGGAAGCAATGCGTTTCTCCTGCAAGCAAACAGGCAGAGGGCACGGTCAGTGGAAAGGCACGAGCCCTGTCCCTCTGGGATGTCAGCCCAAGACAGGGACCCAGAGGCCTTTTGGACCACGACCTTTCTCTTTGGCATGCCTAGGTGAGGGGTTTTTAAGTACTACACAGCACTTTTTGAAATCCGCAGGGCTACAAATATCCCCTGCCTGT
Source organism: Passer montanus (assembly GCF_014805655.1). NCBI lineage: Eukaryota > Metazoa > Chordata > Aves > Passeriformes > Passeridae > Passer > Passer montanus. Next base: position 2,077,323 of record NW_024372481.1, on the reverse strand, counting down.
GCAATGTGAGCTACATTTATTTTAGGATCCTGATGAAAATGGAGGTAACACAGTTGTTCTAATTATTCAGTTATATACTGTACTGTTTGTTCTAACTCAGCTGTTACAAAAGATGGTAGGGTTCAATTTCTAAACCGAAACTCTCCCAAGATAGTTATTCCTGTCAGCATTTAATTAGTATAAATTAATTGTTTAAATGACTTGTAGCCTCCCAGGCTGTCTTTGATGGCAGCTCTCACCGATTACAGCATTGTAAGGATGGGAGCAAGAGCTTCCATGTTGCAGCCTGATTGTACCACTCCTGTTCTTTGTGACACTGAACAAGTGTCATCTTCCTGTGACTGCCATGAGCAGAGGAACAAAACCAGCTCAGGGACCCAGCAGTTGCTTGTGTGTAACTCTGAAAGTCCAGCAATGAACACGTCCAACACGTGTACAGCCTGAGGTGACCAACAGAGAACAGCAAAGACGTGCAGGGGCATGGTCAGAACCTCACATGTACCCCACGAGGTGCAGGGGACAGGAGAAGGTCCCAGAGCTGCTGGGAGGCTGCAGGTACCAGCACTGACACCTCAGGGACACCCTGGGTCTGCTTGGCTCTGCTGGAGCGTGGAGCAGAACAGGATGGATGATTTAGCAGCTTTGAACAAATTCCTCCCATGTTGGCTTGGCTGTGGGCAGGCTGTGTGTTCCTTGTGTCCAGGTCCTGTTCTGATGATCCAGGCATTAGTGGGACATGAAACACCAAGCAATGCTCCAGGGGATGTGATCCTTTCACTAAGTTGTGGGCATGATCCCTCCCCAAACTGCCACCCCACACCCTCTGTGCCACGCTCCAAGGCTGCACACAGCTGTGACAGTCACCGTGTCCTGCTGCAGCTGGGGACTGCACCCTGAAAACTGCAGCAGCCTTTGGCACAGGGCACTCACCTGTGCATCAATAATCTTCTGCTTGGAATCCACAGCAGCCTGCATTTCAGCGTGGTCCTTCTTTAACTCCTCCTCAACTGACATCAGTCTGGGAGCCAAGCACACAAAAAAATTACATTGGCTGGGCTCTGCTAAACCCAGGTATTACCCTCGCACTCTGCCTCCTCTTACCCACAAACCAAGCTCTTTTTCTTGGCTCTTTCTAGCAGAGTGCCCCAAAGCTCACCTGACAGCACAGTGAAGGATGACCCAGTGGTGAGGGCTGACTGAAAGCACTAAGTGGGCTTGGCTCATGTAAAGGTGAAACCTGCTGCACTGAAGCAGTCTTGGACAAATGTAAACCACTTTCCACTAGGTGGGAGAAAGGGATTTAGAGTGACAGGTAAGGGATGGTGATGAGATCCATAGCTATATGAACAGAGCAAGCCTGCCAGACCCTGCAAGCTCTCCCCTCCTGAAGTTCTGCCCTTGTGCATCAGGAAAGCATTAGGGTTTTCCTTGTCCCGGGTAACACTGAGGGGAAAACCCATATGTAAAACCTGCCTGCACCTCCAAAGAATCCTGATTCTTTTGAGAAGGGGTGAGCTCTAATGCCAGCCAGGCTGCCCTGCCTTACTGCCACCCCAGCACTCCCATCTCCCTGTACCTGCTGATGATGCCCTTCATCTGGATCTCCTTATCCTCCTGCTGCCTCCGGAGCCGCTCCTCGCTCTCCTCCAGCCTGGCCTGGTACTCCAGCACCAGCTTCTGCGTGGTCTCCTCCTGGCATTTGAAGCGAGTCTCGTATTCCTCCAGCTTCTTGTTGGAGATGCGGAGCTTGTCCTGCAGCACCACCAGGTCCTGCTGGTACTGAGCGCCAGGGACAGACACAGGAGGAGAAAACACACGTGGCACGTTACCTCGTAGGGTTTGCCCTTGCCAGGGTTTCCCCCAAACCCCTCACGCCCCTCTCCTGGTATCAGACTATAGCTGCAAACCCGTATCAGACAACCCCGCTCGCCGACACCTCCTCTTCCGTCTTCTGGGTGGCGCCGGGGGCGAGGCCGGGTCCGCGGGGCGGGCAGGTCGCTGGCAGGTGCAGAGAGTGGGCTGTTAGCAGAGTCTGGCATTTCACAGGGGAAATGCAGGTTAGAGCAGGCCCATGGCAAAGGCAGCTTCTCACACTGACAGCGCGGGCTCGCACAGGCAGGGAGGCTGCGGCCGTGGGACTCGGGGTTCATGCAGGAGCTCTGCAGTCTGCAGCAGTAAATGGGGGGGCTTTGGGCAGGCTGGGTGCCAAGCACGAGGGGCAGTGACAAATGCAGGACACTGCTGTCTCAGCACCCTTCATCGAGCCGAGGGCACCGTGCTGGCTGAGCAGGGCACAGAGCACTCCTGCCTTTTGGGGCCCAGCACTTAACTCAGATCTCAAACCAGGGCTCAGGCCAAGAAGAGCTGCTGCATGAAGCCAAGACCCCACAGTTGTACTGTTCATTTGGGTGAAGCTATAAATCAGCAGCAGAATTACATAAAGCAATTTTAAAAATTAAGAGCTTTTGAACTTGGTAAAACTGGGTTCAGCTATTGCAGCAGCACAGCATTCAGTAAACTTGCTTTGCTAAAGGAAAATCCAGTGAGTGTGTGCACAAGAAAACTGCTTTAATTTCAAAAAATTATATTTGGACATAGTCTTTTAAAAAAGCATCTCAACTGGAATAACTTTAGAATAATTAACATGCAGCTGATAATGTGGCATGCTGCTTTTAAAGTCAGCTACAGGAAAAAGGCTTCCATCTGAGTCATGAAGGCTGTTACAGCTACAAGTGTTGTTAATGAACTGAGAGAAGTGCACTCTGTTGTGTCTCGACTTGGCCTTTCCCCTTTGGCCATCGTACCTGGGTAGGCACTGCAAGGAAGGGCTGGATCTGTGACTCCAGACCAGCTCTAGGGAGAGGGGAGGGCAGCCAGGCTGCTGCTGGGGACTGGCCAGCATTCCACTCAAAAATAACTGCAAATGTTTTTGCAGCACTCCACTCAAAAATAACTGCAGCTCCCAAGGACTGAAAATTTAGGAAGCTGATTGTTTCCTGAACTGCAGAAGTACTGGAGCGAGGTGGTTTTCCTTTAGCAAAGCTCTTACTGCAGCACAGGGACAACACGGTTTGCACATGGAACCTGAAGCAATGAGGGAACAAAGCTGCACAGTAGCACTAAAGTCAGACAGCAGGGAGTTGCTTGAACAGGAAAGATTAAATACCTACCCTAGCCTTAAAATAGGAGCAGCGTAAGTGAGCTCAGAGGAGAGCAGGAGAGGCCTCAGAGCCCGAAGGAGTCGCTCCTGTCTCTAGAACACTTGTCTCATTCTCAGTTACCATTCAGGTCTTACAGTGATGGGGAGAGAGTTTATGCTAATGGTGATCTTGAATGTCAGTGACTGATGGCACAGCAGAGTAAGGAGAGATGCTGCATGGCAATGAGACAGCCTGGGCTGGGGCTCTCACTGGGCTTGGGGCAGGCACTGGGATGTTGCAGTGCCATTGGGGTTTGGAACCCCACCACTGCCTGCCCTATGCCCACTCAGGATGGGCTGAACCCACAAAACTGCCCTGATCTTCCTGGGGCAGCTGGAGCTGCTGCCTTGCACCTCCTAGCTCCTACAACACCTGCCCTCAGCATTTCCCTGGCTTTAAGAGGTCTCCAAATGACACAGCACAGCAGAATGAGCACAGGAAGGCTATTGGAACAAAGCCAGAGACACGTCTGTGCTGGGAAACAGGACGGGGGCTCAGGGAAGGATGGTGTCTGCAGTGCTGGTGTGATAGAAGAGAAGCACATTGAGGAAACATCCCAAATGCTATTGATGCTCAAGTGCCACAATCCCGGCAGAGCCAGGCTGCTAAGAACCCTGCAGAAGCAGCAATCAGCAAAGATGGGATTTTCCCAGATTCTGACTGTTGGATCCTCATTTTTATCCTTTTTCATCCTAGCCAGGTCTACTTTGTCTCTTCTCAGCTTCTCCCACCCTAGACTTGCCCAGGAAGGAGGGGAAGGGAGCAGCCTCTGCTTCAGAGGCACAGGGCCTCTGTGGGCCCAGGGGTGAGACTGAATACTCTGCACATGGATTCCTGGCAGACCCCTGACTGGCCAGGCCCTGATGTGTGTGACACTGCCAAAAGCTTGTGGAAGTGCCACAAAGTCACCCCAGGCACCAGTGCAGTCTCTGAGACCAACATTTGGACTTAATTTTTAGGTCTGTGAACAGCTTTTTGACAGGGAAGCTGCTTCCTGCTCCACGTCCCTGTTGTGAGGCACGAGGCTGCCGTGCCTTACTCCACCTCTGTTACAGATCTTAATCCCCTTTTTAAGCTTTCTTCCCAGCATCTGGGTGAGTTGGAAAGGGGAGAATAAGAGGCACTGGCTGGCTGCAGAGTTTGTTTCAGGGCAGCATCAGCACTTGATTCCTGGCTCCTGTCTTTCTTACTTGCTTTCATCAGAAGGCGATTGCAGTCACTGAGTGTGCGAAAGCCTCCCAAACGTTCCCCACAAGTTCCCTGTGAGGCCGAGTAGGACAGGGAGCAACCTGGCTCCTCTCTCCTGGGCAGGGACCTGCACACAGCCCCCCTTCTCCCCAGGGTGCTCAGGGAATGACATTCAAGGAAATCCTCTCTCTATTCAGAAACTTGTTTCAATCCAATCGGGTTTTACCTTTTCTGCTTGGCTGAGCTCGTCCTTATTCCTGAGCTTATCCCTGTGCTTGGAATCTGGGTCAATGCTTTCATCTTCTAAAAACTGCATGTTCATATTCAAAAGCCAAGCAGCAGTGCGGTCCAGGGCATTGGGGTTCACAGGAGAAGGGGCCTACAATGAAACAATGATACAACCATGACAAAAGAAAAACCTGCAACACAAATGGTCATGAAGCTGGAGAGAGAGAGTTTCCTTCCATCAGACCCTCTCCCATGCTGCTCAGGCAGCAACGAGCCAGGCTGAGCTCCCAGAGCAGCTGGGGCTGGAGCAGGACCAACTCCTGTTGTGCAGTTGGACATTACTGTGGAGCCTGCTCGAAGTCATGGCCCCGGTGTCTGAGCAGATCCTGTCGCCTCACAAGGACACGACCTGCGAAGGTGCTGAGCTGCAGGTGAGCAGAGTGGCTGGATGTGGTTTTTTCACTTCAAGAGCAGAGTTCTCTCAAGTCTCCATCTTGCTATGAGCTATCTTTGCTTCCGTGGATTCCATAAAACAAGATCTGAAAACCAAAACTCTCCTGATGACAGTGCAGGTGCCTTCTTGGAGAACAAAAGTTTCTTTTCAGCTGGGGCTACACTAAGGACGCTGAAGAGCTCTAAATGCTCAGTATCACTAGCAGTGATGTTCTGTGGCCAGTGAGCTACAATCAATCTGATGCCTTTCAGTCCTGGCCTGGGCAGGGACTGCCAGTGGCACTAAATATTTTCCAACCACATTACAAGGAAGTCACTCTTCAGCTATTTCCCCTCCATCCTGCCTTGTTATAAGCTGCAGTAAACAGTGAGATGAACACGTGGGATCTGCATGACTTGATCATTTGAGTTAATGACTTGAGAATTCAAATTAACAATCGGAAAAGTCAGAAACTTTCTCCTTCATTGCAATCTCTGGATAGAGAAACCCAGTCACTGTCAGGCAGCAGAACAGGAGGTTCTGTCAGAAGGAGTGGAGACTGGTTTAATTTCCTCACTGGGGTCAGGGGCTTTCCCATGCCATCTTCCAGCCTGGTCTTCTACCTCCAGAATTTTGAATCAGAAGCGTCAGACTTGGCTCATGAGCATCGCTGGCTACAAATCCTCATGCTGCCAACATGCAAATAAAATGTACAGAGTGAGGGTGGGGGAGGCATTCTGAGACTTCAGGTCTGAAGAGAAACTTTGAGAGGGCCACAGGCACGGGTGGAGGAATCTTCTGCAAAGATAACCTGGCCAGAGCTTTCCAATGGCCACCTGGAGAATCCTTGTCTTTCTGGAAGAAACCCTGCTGGATCCAGGCCTCTGCTCGTTGCACAGCTCTGTGCCCTCTGTCCCTAACGAGCATTGATTGTGTTACACAAAGGCAGCTGCACAGCCGCTAATCCAGCGCTCACGGATCGATACCGGAATCGTGGAGCGGCCTCAGATGGGAGCATGAACAGCCTTCTGTGGGCAGCACTGACCAGGCTCCACAGCTGCACTGGGGGCTGCAGAAGGGCCTGAGCTAACTCAGGCTCTGGGTGCAGTGAGCTCTTGCTGCTTGTCCAGTTTCGGTGTTTGCTTTTCTTCACAACTCTCCTTTTAGGCAAAGAGGCCATACTGTGTTAATGTTCTGTAGGGCTGGTTTTGAAATGTAGAGTGAATAAATGAGGACTACAAAACTGTCTGTCCATGCCAGGACATCCAGAGGGCCTTAGGCCTGTGACCTACTGCCTTCCATTTTACCTCCATGGACAGTGGAATTCTGCGCAGCCCAGCACGTGGTCTGGGACTGGGATCACTGCAGAGCTCTGCACAGCGGGAATGTCACTCCGGGCTCCTTCCTCCCCACTCCTACGGGAGGGTCTCACGGAGCAAACAGGAATGTCCAGGAATGCCATGGCCCCGTTGGGAGCGGAGCAGCAGCAGGGAGGCTCTTAGTTACAGGAGATCAGGGTCTGTTCCAAGCCTGGGAGATGGCGCGGGGTTGGCTATGGCATGGGATGAGAGCCTGGGCATGGAGAGGCAAAGCAGTGACAAGATGGTAGCGCAGGACAGCGGCATGGCTGCCACTGCCCTCGAGCCTCTGCCACCTACCGCCGTCACGCTCCAGTGTGCCACGTGACGGACACCAGGAGCGGACGCTGCTCTGTGCTCCTGACCCTGAGGCCTCTGTCTCCGGCCGAGGTGCCAGAGCCAAGGTACATCCCCACCTGCGATGCCACTATGGGGTTGGCACTGATGTGGCAGCTCAGAGCCACATCCCCTCCCGTGGCAGCAGTCTCCACGGGTAACCCCACCTGGCCCCTCCAGCGCCAGGGCCTGGACAGCCCGAACTCACCTGTTTGTGCATCGTGCGCTGCTTCATCTCGGGGCTGTCACCCTTGGAGGAGGAGGACTGCTGCCGGAGCCGCGCCCCGCTGCCGGGCCAGTCGGGCGACGAGGACATCATGCTGCCGCTGGAGGGTCGCTGGTACTGCACCGTGTTCAGCAGGGAGGGCGGCGTGCGGCCGCGGCTGACGGGCGGCGGCGGCGGGGGCGGCTGGTCGATGCGCCGCTGCGGCCCCGCGCTGTTCTGCCGCGGCATGGTGGGCTGGCCGCCCTTCTCGGTCAGCGACAGCTGCCGCCGCGCCAGCTCCCCCGGCCGCCGCGAGAAGTCCTCGCCGGCGGCGGGGCCCGCGAAGCCGTGCTTGTTGGCCGTCAGCTCCTCGCTGTTGCTGTGGGAGCTGAGCGAGCTGTGGCACTCGGAGCCGGAGTCGCCCAGGCCGCGGGGGGACAGCGGCAGCCCGGCGGCCATCTGGTACACGGGGTTCTGGAAGGACAGCGGCGCCAGCAGCTGCGGCCGGCCGGGCGCGCTCTCGCCGCTCGGCGTGGTGGGGGTCTGGCCCACCCGGCGCACGGTGGCCATGCCCGTCACGCTGTTCTGCTGAGTCCGTGTGGTCCACACGCCCTGCAACTGCCCCAGGGACGACTGACTGTCATTGAGCGAGTCGGCTGTGCCGGGCGCGTTGGCCCCGCTGTCCAAGAGCCGATTGTCCTGCAAGTCCACCATGGACAAACTCTTGCTGCCATTAGACATCTGCACGTCGGGCTCATTGGCCTCTGAGTAACTGGAGCTTCGGGCAGGCGAGGGCTGGGCCCCAGCAGACCTTGTGACAAAAAACAAGTCCTTGTTTTCAGGGGTTGGAGATGGTAACCGTGTGAAATCTATCAGACTGCGGGGAAGTCAGTGCGTAAGAAGAGGAAAGGAAAACAAAACAAAAAAGAAGAGTTGTGAATGCTGCACCAGAGCAGGAAAACGAAATCACTCAGAAATCAGGGTGGCGCAGCTGTGTGGGACAGGGATGGGGACAGGGACAGGAGCCAGCCCTGGCAGGAGCAGGGGGAGGGCTGGCTCAGCCAGGGACAGTGTGAGGAGTGGGGACGGTGCTGTGGAGCCCTGGGCTGGCCTGAGAACGGGCAGGTGAGTGAGGGCAGTGTGTGCACACAGGGCACTGCACTGTCACCAGGCTCAGGGACACACCCATGGGGGCTCTGCTCTGGTCAGTGCGTGTCACCCTTCCTGCTCCCAAAGGCTGTATCCATGCCAGTCCCGTGCCCCTGCTCTGTACCTGGGCAGCAAGCTCCTGTGGGCACACTGGCCAGGATTTGGACAGCACAGAGCACCGTGGGGCTGGGTCCACACCAGGCCTCCCAGGTCAGTGAGCACTCACACAGCAGAGCCAAAGCCTGGCAGCTGAAGGTTATCCCCCCACTCCTGCTGCAATGCACATTCATACAATATTGATTTCTTGGGGATAGGAAGAAAGAGCTTTGCAGTAGCTTCATGTGAATATTCTGCTGATCAAAGATGGTGCATTGTAAGCAAGTATTGGGAGGGAAGCATATTGTCAGAGATCCTCCACAGCACTGGATTTAAATAACTGCACCTCATGCTGGGAGGCACTAGAGATGAAAGCTCTGATTAGAGCAAGTCCAGTGCCATTGCTGCCTTTCATTCCTAATTAAACTGTTAAATATTATGCAGTTTCCACTTACAAACTATTTTACTAGCACAGTCTTTCTGTTTGTGTGGGCTTCATTTCATTTTCCACAAACAGAAACATTAGAGGTCTGCAAAAGCCTCATCCTCCCCATCAATGAAGCTCCTTACTTAATCAGGCTAACAAGTAGATAGGTGACTGTGAATCACTGCTCAGCAGTGAAAACTCCCAGTATTAGAAAAAGTGGACAGAGTAGACTGAAATTCCTTGTGAGGTTTCTACAGCTTGGATAGTTCCAGAACTATCCAGGTTTGGATGTCAGTGCATTCAGCACACACCCTACTTTGTACAAAGATGGGTGAGGCCAATCCTGAACATCTCATAGCCCTTAACACCACCAGCCATCACTCGAGCTCAGCACTAGCAGACCCTCGAGTCCTCAAAGGATGAACACTTTGCTTCTGCAGCCACATCTCAACACCTGAGACCAGAACCACCAGGTTCCTCATTTCCCAGACCACATGCCCAGTTCTGGCTCTCCAGGGGCCCAGGATGGAGCCATGGACTGGCAGTACCACCCACTGCTCTCTCCAGAGTCAGAGCTGAACCACATCCAGCACCACTTCTGCAGTGGGAGAGCCTGGTCAGTGGAGGAGGCAACCCCACCCTGCGCCCTGTCCTGCCTGTCCCTGCGTGACTATTCCGTGTCCCTGGTGCGAGGCCAGGCCCCGCTGGTCTCTTACCCAGAGAGGTCATTCTCTATGACCATTTTCTGCAGCCCTGCAGAGATGCTGTTGCCAGCACTGGGCATGGAGGCGGCGTGGTCGGCCGTGACCGACACCTGCACGCAGGCCGGGTTACTGAGAGCGGCGTTGACGTCCCGCAGGATCCGCGGCAGAGGCCCCAGTTTGGTGGCAGTGCCCTGGGCGGAAAAGAGAGAAGAATTACCACCACCATCTTGTGCTTTTTGCTAGAGAACTGTGGGCTTTGCCAATTGCTGGAGAGTCTCTTCAGTGAATCACAGGAACAACATTTTCTCCATCATTTCCCATCCCCAGAGCTGTCCCTGTCATCCCCTGGATACCTGCTCCAGTTGGGAAATGACTTCCCAGAGTAGTGAGTGCAATGTGGACAGTTCCCGGCCCAGGTCAATGTAGCCCTCAAAGCCAGCTGTGTTGGAGATGGTTTCAGGATTGGAAATCTCCAGGAGAAATCTCTGCATGTTAGTCCATTCATGTTCCAGGAACTGATTCATAAAGGACATGTATTCCTCTTTGCTGCCAAACCTATTGAGAGACAACATGGATTTCAGTTAAAGCCAGGGAAAGAAACTGCAGTTCACAGAAAGGGCAGGTACAACACAGGTAAGAACATTCTTCTGGCATCTCAGCCCTTCAAAGCCTTTGGGATCCCTGGGCTGTGAGCAGGCACCTGGGACACCTCACTGACCATGGAACCAAAATTAACCCCAACCTGATCCAGCTAAGCCCTCATCAGTGAGGGATCTGCACATCAGGAACAAAGGTGAAAGCAGGAGAAACAAAGGAGTTCTTGGTAACCCAGTGTCTCACTGCTGGGTCAGGACACAGCCTCCAGAAACAGGACCTGTCACTGGAAATCAAGATTCTGTCACAGCAATCACTCTCAGCTGACTGGAGCTCAGTGACAGATGGGGGCAGGAATCCTGCACTCTCCAGCAATGCCAGCACAACTGCTCTGGGCTCACCCTGGAGAGCCACCCCTGCAGCTGGGCCAGCCCCATTGTCCCCTCAGGCTGCCTGCCACCTCCTTCTGCCCTCCAAGCTCATCACCCCCAGTATTTTGTCTGATTTAGAGCACAACAGGGAGGGGCTTGTGGTTGGATTGTCCTGGCAGCAGCTGGTGCTGTGCCAGCGGTTCCATGGGACAGGCTCGGCCCAGTGCCATGCACAGGACAGCCTGGCTTGATCACTTCAGCTTGACTAATGTCAGCTTAGTTAAAGAGCCTTTCCTGCAAAGTGCTGGAAATATGAAAACCCTTTAGTTAGGGATTGGTCAGGAATACAGAGAATTTCTGTCATCTAGTGTAACACACTTGTACATCTCCTGCCGCTGTCCGCAGGCGCGTCTGTGCGTTGCTGACTGCGAGTGTGAGCACTAAGCCAGTTTCCAGATCTAAGGAGCTTTAGATAGAAACTGTCCATTCATGTTTCAGAAAGCTCATCATTTTGTTATCAGAGCTCAGGATAAGTAGCTCAGAGCTACAGCCAGTGGAAAGATTTTCAGAAATCTCTCGCTTTGTTTCCATCAAACCAATGGGCTTAGTTAGAAATTGAAGGTGTCTCTGTTTTGAGGCCTTCCCAGTTCAGTCAGCTGCATTTTAATAGCAGGGAAGGTCCCAGAGCTCAAAGGAGGGGTGGAACAGTTCCTGAGCCGAGCACATCACTGCTGCTGATCAGGTTCTGGTCCTACATCTGTGGGACATCACAGGACAAAGTCCCCACTGCCACCCCGCTGCTTGTCCATGTGGTCAAAACAGCCTGTTTTCCTGCTCATAAAACACGTCCTGTTTTGGAAACTTGAATGATCTCCCTGACCTGACAGTGAGGGAACAATTCCCAGAGAGATGTGGGGAAAAAGCCAACAGGAAGCAAACAGGCCCTTTCCAGCGAGGAGAGGAGTGGCCAGCGTGGGACTCTGTGCCGGCGCCGTGGCTCTGCCCACGCACCCGGAGGTTCTGTGCCCTGCCCTGCCCACAGGCTGGCTTACTTGGCAAAGTTGGCGAGGTTCTGGGTGACCTTGGCGATGAGGGTCAAAGTGCGCGCGGTGCGGTCGTCGGGGTACTCCTGCAGCAGGCTGAACAGGGACGGGGACATGATGGCCGGGCACAGGAACCGCAGGAACAGGGACGCGCTGATCAGCCGCTCGCTGATGTCGGGGCGGCCTCGGTTGCTGCACTCCTGTCTCCACGAGGCAAAAACTTCTTTGAGCTCTCTTGGGAAGACACTGAAATGACACAAGGACAGGCAGTGTCTGTCAGGGCTGGAGTGTCAGGAGTCTCAAACCGCCTAGGGGAAAAAGCAACACTGCTCTGTAAAGTTGTGAGAGAAGCAGCTTCTATTGGACCTTATGCTGGATGCCAAGACCCCAGAAAACTGGGAAGACTGGGTATGAAACAAACTGTACAGAAGCTCTTCAGCATTCAGTGGCTGTGCCATGGGGTACTCTGAGCTAGAGGAAGTTCAGCCAGCAAGGAGAGCATCTCCTGAAGAATCACCAGCAGCACTGGAATCTCTGGCACAGCTGGAGCTTGCAGGGGGAGCTGTGCAAACTCTAATACTCCTGTTCAAGCACCTGGATCAAATCCCACTGTGCCTAGTACAAAGAGAGAGCCCCACCGGAGTTACTCCAGCCTTGTAGCTGCACAGAGCTCAGCCTGCCTTTCCCGGATGCCAGCATCCCCTGGGGGCCAGCAGACGCTCACTGCAGCAGCCCTTATCGCTGAGAACTGCTGCCTGTTCCTGCTCAGCCCTCCCCAGCTCCCTGCTCCCACCTTATCCTGTTCCCAGCACATGTTATTTATTCAGCTGGAGACTCCCACCCAGAAGCAGGCTGGCACTGGGCTGGCCACTGGTCCTGGTGTCCCTGGCACACAGATCCCACTGCCCTGGCCAGGAACCACCATCCTTGTGTCACACCCAGAGGTAGGACAGCACCTGAGAGGGGTCAGGCTCCATTTCAGGCCATCTGACCTTCTGACACTCCATGGAAGTGCCTGGAAAATGCTGCCACCCTGTTCAGCTTCTGCTCTGTGCTGCCTTCACACTTTCACCCCCATGAGCTTTTTTACTCTGAGCTCTACAAATAACATTAGCCAACGTCTTTGGCTGGATAAATTCTCCTCTGTCTTTGGCATGATCCGCACAATTGGACAAAACCCTTTCACTTCATGGTATTTGCCCAGAAACAGGAGAATCCTTTAAACAATTTGAGGCTTGAATGATCAGGACAGGTTGTGCAGTGAATGGAGAGCAAAGCCCTGAAATGCAGCACCCGCACGTTCCCGTCACAGGCTGGAGCCCCTGGGAGCTGAACTGTGTCACAGCGGATGGATCCGGATCGTTGGCTTTATGTGACAAACGGGCCCGTAATTCATTACACAACTTCCCAGTAACGAGCTTCCACACGCTGAAATTCTGCTTACACTGAAACTTTCCAGATGTCCAAATTATGTCATAATTATAACAATTTTCGGTTATTGTGAACCTCTTTCCTCTCCCTCTCTGCACGGATGAGCACACACACTCCAGTGCTCTATTTAAAGCAGGACTGTTGGTTGTTGGGATACCTTGGCCAATCCCAACACTCATCAGCCCCATTAATCCCCAAGAACCGCTGAGCTCAAAGGACTTGGGGGGAACCACTCAGAGCAGCAGCTCAGCTGCTCCAGCCTTCCTTGGAAAGGCAGAATGAGAGGAACAAACTTCCCGTGCATTCCTGACTCTCCCTGGGTCACTTTCAAGTCTATTTTTAGAGTGACCTTTGAGTGCTGCTTTGGGTATTTTTAGGAAGACATTAATTCAAACCATTATGATCCACTGCTGACTAGAAGTGGTGAATCCCTCCTGGGAGAGCAGGTAAACGCCATTCCTCAGTCAGAGTTATTAATTGGCCAAGGAGAAGGAACAGGATACCTGTAAAGAACCTGCCCTTTGTGTACCTGTGGTAGATAATGGCAGCCTGAGTAAGCCTCTTGCTCCTTGCTCTCCCCCTGAGCAGGATCAGTTCCCTTCCTGGCTTCCAGAAAGGCACACTCATTATCTTGGGAGATTATTTATAATAAGTTTTCTGACCTCAACACAATGGCTAGGAGAGGAGAGAAAACAAGAAATCCTCATTATCAAAGACCTCCTTCCTCCAATATTATCCCTCGTTGATGCTTTGCAACAACAGTGTTGCTGCAAACACATTAATAAAAACTAAGCCCATATATTAAGCAGGAAGGCTGGAAATACAGCAGTGAGACAAAAATGCTCCTTCTGTCACGATGAGGACCAAAGACTCTGGGTATGCTAGCAAAAAGCAGAAAGAAAATATTTTTATTTCTCCAGGAGAGTCCCAAGACCATCTTCTTCCCCTCTGAGGTCACCTCTGCAGGCAGCAGCTGTCACAGACAGGGACTCCTGGCTCTCAGCACAGCTGTGCCCAACAAGCACCTCCTCAGCAGGATCCAGTGCCTCACACCAGCCCTTTTGGGATATTCGGGCCTGTCCCAACCAGTTGCAAGAACCTTTACCCTGAGAACAAACAACTCGGAAATGCCTCCAGCTGCATACCAGGCCTTGGGCCAAGGAGGCAAAGGGCTCCCATCCCCCAGCAGGGCTGCCAGAGACAGGGGTTAACCCAGAGGAATGTGGGGTGCTGAGCCAAGCAGGGAGAACAGCATCCTCCTCCCTGCTCCAGCACTCTGCAACCAGAGAACATCTGCCCCAACAAAAGCTGCCTGTGCTGGGGCAGCTCCTCACAGGTGCACAGCCCCTGCCTGCTGTGGGATTTCCCAGCTTTGCCGGATGCTCCTGGAGGTGCAGATCTGTCAGTGCCACCCAGACTGAATTGTTCCACGGGTGGAAGATCCAGGACATGCATCTCTGCCTTTTATTCGAGAATTTCATACACATTTGGCATCAAGTACCTCTGAATCCATCACACTTGGTGTTCCTTGCCTTCACTGCCCTGTCCCTGTGCCCCAGTGACCCTGGCACCTCTGAAAACAAGGGCGCCAGAGCATCTGGGATGTGCCACAGTCCCAGAGCAGACACTCCAAGCTCTGGCAGCTGCCCCTCCACAGCTCTGCCAGAGCCACAGACAGGCCCCAGCTCCTGCAGACACAGCTCTCCAGGAGGAGGCAGTGCCACTCCCGGGACACCCACCAGTAGGAGTTGATGATCTTGCAGAAGGCCAGCTCACAGCACATCTTCAGGTTGCCCTGATGCTCGGGGAGGTCTGAAGATGAACATTTGCTGGGATCCACCTCACAATTTTCATCTGATTCATAGAGTGCCTTGATGAACTCCCCTGTAAAACAGAGTTGGAGATGGGTTTGGAGACAGGTTTGGAGACATGAGAAGTGCAGCCTTCATGCAGCTCTATTCCTAAGCCCCAGTGCCCGAGCAGCTCCCTGGCACCCCATCGCCCTGGGGGAAGATGAGAGGGATACAAGAGCACATGGTGGCCCCTGGGGCAGCTCTCAGGCTCTCAAAGAGGACCCAGGAGAGCCCAGCAGTTCCTTGGGAGCTCATGACACACCCAGCACATTCCATCCCAGCTGCAGCACTGTCCCTGTGGCTCTGGGACATTGCACCAGGGCTGCACTGCCTGGCCCCTGCACCAGCTCAGAGATGCTCCCTCGGGCTAATCCAGGAGGAAGGATGCTGGCAGGCCCTGTCATTATTGGCCTGCTACTGCAGCCTGTGCCCTGCTGCTGACAAACCACTGTGATTCACAGGAGAATCAGGTAATTAAAGGAAAGAACAATTTACTTGGCTTATTTTGAGCTGAACATCACATAAATGAAATTAAAGTATTTCCTTGAGTTTTCCTGTGCTCCCCTTTGCTGCCTGGCTGCTCCTCCTCACCCCTGCAGAAGCTCACACTGAGCTGCTCCACCAGCTTCTGCTCTGCCACCTTTCACCCAGGAGAGCTGGGCACAGCCCCTGCACTCAGGGTTGGGGGTCAGTCCTTCATCCCAGCAGTGACTGGGACAGGGTGACAGGGATGAGGGGCAGCATTCAGCTTGGGTGACATTCTGGAAAAATGTTTTGCTTTGGTTTTCTTTTAATTCCAGTTGGTTTGCTCCTAGTTCCCAACTGTCTTGGATTTTCCCATTCTGTTTTTTCCCCACTCCAATCTGCATTCCTTCCCTATTGCCAAAACAAATTTTAATTACATACTGGAGAGCCTCTCCAGTGTATTTTCAGCTCTGCCAGGCAGCTCTGGAGCTGCTCTGCTCACCTGCAGGTGATGCCTGCTGTTCTTCCCCGGCCCCATCACCTGCTCCATGGTTCCAAGGACAGTGCCATGCTGCCCTGGGGCACCCTGTGGCATGCAGGTGATTCATCTCCCTGGGAAAAGGTCACTCAGAACCAGCACCCCACAGTGAGCAGGAAGCCCAGGCTCCTCCTGCACGAGATGGAACTGGCCTGGCAGCACTGAGCCCCTAAAAGGGAATATTTCAAAATTCTCTGATATTATTAATCTCCTGGTTTTTGAGAATTTTTATGAATAATCTACTTACAGACTTGCCTTCAACCAGAAAGCATTACAAGGCAGAAACAAGTAATATTTCTTTTGCTATTCTTGTGGGCTCTCTGCCTGAATTTGCTCAATTATTTCCCTTTCCTCAAGGTTTTCATTATTATTATATTATTATTCTCTTAATAAAGTATTTATGCTTCTTTGCTCCTTGCTAAAATTATACAAATCCACTAGCAGGAACCCAGCATACTGAAAAATTAACACCTCAATAGGAACTGTGCTCATCCTGCCCTGGGATGTGGATGCAGTGGAAGCTCACAGAGCCTCCACAGCAGCCTCTCCCCATCCTCGTGCTGTGTTCCCTGCATGCAGCAATTCCTTCCTGACCTGCCCAGAAGCAGAAGCTTCTAATTATTTTCATTTGCATCAAGAGAAGTATTTTTGGAGCCATAAACAGAGGCAGCACTTGGGAAAAAAAACCACCAGGAGGGTTCCCAGTGCTGGATGCTGCGGGAGGCAGCATCACTGCGACTTGGGAGATCTCATCTGACTCGGGAGCGCTGCAGGAGCTGGGCAGGACTCTGCTGGGGCTGCAGGGGGAGATTCAACCAGCCCGTGACAGCCAGCGCTGAGACAGGAGCCTGGCACAGCAGAATGCCCTCCAACAGCACTGCTGTCTCCTCTGAAAGCAGATGGAGGTGCCAGCTCTGCAGTCACCTTCACCTTCAGCAGGGAGCTGCCCACTGCGGCCACGGCCGTGTCCAGGCTTGACTGCTGCCAGGGAAACCCTCCAGCAGGACAATGCTGAGGGCTCTGATGGCCATAGGGCCCAGGTGACATCCCCACCATGCAGCTTGGAGAGCTCCTCTGGGCGAGACCTGCCAACGCTCGGTACGTACCTAAGGCATCTTGTAAGTACTTCTGCCCCACCAGCTTCAGGTATTCTTCGATTGCTTTGGTGGCCAGTGTGTTCTCCCTGAAAATGAGATGCTCATTCTCACCACAGCGATCAACTTCAGACATCATCAGGTCAGTCAAGAAATCCTGGAAAGCAAAGCCCATGGTGGGTCACCACGCACTGACACTGGTTCCACAGAGCTGCAGCTCCCCAGCCCCCAGAGGTCCCACCTTCGTGAGCCACCCAAGGACTGGAGGTGCTGCAGGTGATCTGTGTGAACACACTGCCTCACCACCTGCCCAGACTTCCTCAGAAATGAGGAGAAATAACCCTCTGCAGAGCCTCCTCTTGCACCCCAACAAGGGCTCACCCCAGACCCGCAGCTGCCTCTCCTTCGGTGCCGCTCTTCAGCTGCTCCCGTGTCAGCCTCACATTCTGTGGCAAAACCTTTTCTCCCCTGTTAAACATGGCAG
Source organism: Passer montanus (assembly GCF_014805655.1). Taxonomy (NCBI): domain Eukaryota; kingdom Metazoa; phylum Chordata; class Aves; order Passeriformes; family Passeridae; genus Passer; species Passer montanus. Next base: position 2,060,126 of record NW_024372481.1, on the reverse strand, counting down.
TGTTTGGTGTCCAACTGCACTGGCTGCACACCAGGGCCATGCTCCAATGGCATGAGCTGTGCCCAGTTAATGGCTGAGACACAAGCCTTAAATATGCACTGAGATACTCAAATTTCCCATTTCCTCCCTCTTCATGGAGATAAACAGCACTGACAGTGCCCATCGGGGCACACTGTTGGTCTGATGTGCACACAACCAAATCCATGGGATGTGGTAATCCCTTGTGCTGCAGAGCAGTGGAAGGGATGAGCAGGAGCAGCCCCTGACAGCTGCCCCTGCATCAGTCTGGCCGCAGCTGCAAATTCCAGAGGAAAAAAGCATTTTAGAGTGAGCTCCAGCACTGCTCCAGCCACAGCAGTCACTGAGCAGGGGGTCAGGAGCTCCTGGGCACGCTGCTGATCGAGTGTGCTGCAGGCAGGCCCGGTCCAGGAGGAATGCCAGGCACCTGCTAATGCTGATCCCTGTTCTCTGCACTGCTGATGGGCAGAGCAGCTCTGCCCGGCTCCTCCTCACTCACCAGGTGCTGAGGTGTCACCACTCACCTGAGTGACAAGGGAGAGAGGCCACTGGCACTGTGCAGGTCACCCATGTTAACCCTCTGACTGCCTCCCGTGTAGGAGACAGAGAAGTGATGACACACACATTCATTCACCTCCACAACCAAGGGCACCTTAAACTCCTTTCCATTAAAACAACATCATCCTCTCAGTAATAACCTTCCCCAAGAAATTCTTCATTTCCCCTGAGGGTCACAGCCCGTTCCTGGCAGGGGCAGCAGGAGCACCCCAGGCTGCCACACAGGGTCCCAGGTGCTGTCCCTGATGTCCCCAAGCACAGCAGAGCTGCCATGGTCCAGCCTGTTCCAACCCACACTGGGGACAGGGGACATCAGGTCCTGCTCCCTGCCAGTGGCTGGATGGGAGCTTTGCACCAGATGCAACTTGCTCCGTTTCATTTTTCACGTGGACATCTCTGCATCGAGGTTCAACAAACAGCTTTCCCTGAACCCAGGAGGCCCAAATAATTTAATGCACAGACCATCCCTGTGCTGCTGTCCCAGGCAAAGGCAGACCTGGGGCAGGCAGGTACCTCCCTGTGTGAGAGCACATGAGGAGGGGAGGTGACATCCCTGCAGGATCCACTGCTCCCACCTTCCCACAACACTCTGGGACCAACACACTGCCTTGACCTTCCCCCAATACCCTCCAAAAAAGCCAGAGGAGGAGCTTTAGGCTAAAAAAAAAACAAAACCACTTCCATTATTTCTTTAGCCAGAAGATGCCCTTCCTCAAATCCTGCTACGTCTGCAGCACTCTGGCAGCTGCAGAGGCAAAAATCCCTCCTGGAAGCAAAGCACGTGCCTCCCTCTGCTATTTTCTCTCATTTTGCCCTTTTTATCAGCCAAGCTGGAATGAAACTTTAAACCCTGCTCAAATCCCGTTAGCTGCTATCTGGGTAACTCTATCACCTTTATCTTCCCGGGGCTCTCCCAGGGTACGTTTCAATTCCAAGCCACCGCTCAGGCTGACACAAGGTGCTGATTCTTAATTAGCAGCCGCTGACCTTGGCTTTGCTTGATTCTCTTTCCTGTCACTTTCCCAACATACTAATTATCTCAGGAACACTGAGTTTTACAGCCTCTCTTAGCCAAGTGTTTGCTTTTCCCCCTCTTGTCAGCTGAGCACTGGCTGCTGAGTCCTGGAAACCCAGGGCCAAGTGGGAGCCAGAGTTAATGTGAATTTGGGTGACTTGGGCTGATCTACAGAATTCACTAGAATATAAAACGAGGCAAGATTCCATGGCAGGACTCAACACAAAGCCAGGCAAGATCCCCTGGAAAGCTCTGCTGCTGTTATTATTCCCTGTGGAGCATCTGCAGCTCAGCAGCTGGGAAAAGGAGCCCTTGTCTCTGAAGTGGAAAGGAAAGCTGCTGAAGGCCCAGAGAATTCCAGTATGGCACAGCACCCGAAGCTGAGGAGCAACACTGCAGAATCTGGCCTCACAACTGAGCAGGGAAGGAAGGGGGAGCCAGGACACCCAGGAGCACCCCAGGGGTCAGGATCCTCCCTGTCCCTGCAGCTCTGGGCTGCAGGACCCGGCCCTGGGATGTGTTGGGGTCAGAATTTCAGGAGCACCCCAGGGGTCAGGATCCTCCCTGTCCCTGCAGCTCTGGGCTGCAGAGCCGTCCAGCCAGGCTGCAGGACCTGGCCCTGGGATGTGTTGGGGTCAGAATTCCCCCTGGCAGTGTCCTTGGGCCAGTTCCTCTGCAGGGACTGCTCTGGGCAGCTCCACGAGCCGAGGGTCACTTCCCATGCCATCCTGCCATCCCTGTCCCTGCCACTGGCTGACCTTCCCTTCCCTCCAGGGAAAAGCCACATCGGCTCTGGATCACACTTCTGCCATCTCTGCCCTAAGTACTCCAGCAGCCAGCACTCAGAAGACACAAATGGAATGCAAATACTTGTGGAATCCCTCCGGGGGCCTCACTCACCCACATACAAGGTCCTGAATAAAATGCAATAACTAAAGCCAATAAAACTCCCTGTTTCTGAGCAGCAGAGATCAGCAGGGGGTTGTTTTCAGTTAGGGCCCCTGGCAATGGAAGAAAATAAGATGCTTTATTTCATTACATCAGAGGCGAGAGGGGAAGGAAGAGGTCTACAGTCAAAATTAAGGGCTGTGGCAGTGCTCTTCAGGCTTGTTCCCATGTTTATTTTAAGGCTTTTTGCTTCAGACTGGACGGATCTGAACCTGTGCGACCCCAGTCGCTGCACATATGCTGATAAAGGAGAGCAATTCATAAATAAATAAATTCAGAGCATGACAGCACAAGGCTGCACTGGTCTCCACTTTGCACATAACCCAGCCTGTGCTATTCCAAGGCAGCTCCTCCCAATGCAGGCAGGAGCTGGCAGCCCCAGTCGCGAGGGTTCCCAGTGCTGCTCCCTGTGCCTGGGGGTGGCACTGGCAGTGCCAGCCTCCAGCTCCTGAGCCCCTGAGGCAGGAGGATGAAGCCAGCTGGGCTGTGGTGTGACAAGAAACACAAGCCTTGTAGGACGTGTCCTGTCCAAACCCAGGAAGGATTCTGCACTTTGCCAGCCCAGCCTCTCTGGGAGGTGTCCAGAGCTGAGCAGGGGGGTGCCAGGGAGCTGAGGACACCCACGGCCCTGCCCTCCCCGTGCTGGTCACACACCCTCTGGCTGGAGCTGATCATCCCTGTGCTGTAACCGACTGATGGGCAGATTGACTCTGAAATAATAAGGTTCTCCAAATCACAAGCCTGATTAATAGGATTGACTTAACCTTAAGAGGATTGAATTGATAAAGGTAATAAGATTATTGCTTATTTCAAAGACTAGCTCAGAGTCCAGCTGGGCCCTTATGCAAAGGTGGAAAACACCAGTGGTGGGTAGGGCTGTAGGACTGGGGTGCAGGAGCAGTGGACACACCCACGGGGAAGGGAACTGCAGCACAGGAGGCTGAGGAGCAGGGAAAGGAGAGCAGCAGAGGGGCAGCAGCTGGGTCCTGGACACATGCTGTGAAACCAAGGACCCCAGCCCCAAGTTCTCGACTCTTCCATCACACAGTTCCTCTGATGATCTCCTTCAGACACTTCTCTGCCAGGAAACAGAGCAATGTTCCCTCCTTCGAACCCTGGAACTCATCCCATGGCACTTTTGGCCTTTTCTGATTCTCCTTGGGAAAAGGTGGTGAATGGCAATGTCAGGGTTAACTCCCAGCAATCCGTGTCCATCACCTTGCTCAGGGAAATAAGCAACCCTGAGGGATACAACACTACCACACCGAGTGACCTCTCAGGTCCCTGCCTGAGTGACTTTTCAGCCCGGTGTGGAGCCTGCAGGTCCCAGAGCCCTGACCCAGCCCTGGCCCTGCCACTGGAACGTGGGGTTCCAGCAGATCCACACGGGGGGAGCAGCTCCATCTGCTCAGCGAGGCACATCCTCGCAGCACAAACAAACAGGGACACATGTTTATTCCTCACTCCATTCCCAACACCATAAATATTTATTCCCAGTGAGCAGCTGGTTAGTTAGAGCTTTGTCTGATGCTGGGTTTGATCTACCAGTGCTCTGGACAAGAGAAGTTTTTTGTATATTTATGGTCATGAACTGAGCTCTGGGAGCTCTAAGACAGCCCAGAAACAAATCTGAGCATGGGAAATATTCTGGAAGCATCAGAAGTCCTTTGGGAAGGATGCAGCCACCTACCCACAACCACATCACAGGGCCACACCAAGCCCTGTAAGGCAGGACTGAGCACTCCTGTAACTCCAGCCCTGGCAGCAGAGCTGCTTTACGACTTTGTGTCTTTTGTCTGTGGGCTGCAAAATACGTGAAAGCTGGTGGGTATCTCCACATCCTAACAGGGAACAAACATTTCATCAGTGCTCTCCCTAGGAAGGTGAAAACAGGTAACAAGGACTGAGCTGAGAGGCCACACCTCTGCTTCAAAAATCCCTCTTTCAGCCTTTCTTGTCCTAAGAGATGGAGGTGAAAACAGGTAACAAGGACTGAGCTGAGAGGCCACATCTCTGCTTCAACCACCAAAAATCCCTTTTCAGCCTTTCTTGCCGTAAGAGACGGGACATCTGTGTGTGCCAGGAGCTGATGGATGTCTGTCAGATTTTCCAGCGGCTGGGGCAGCTCCCTCCCTCCCTGAGTGCCTGCACTCAGAACCTTATCAGAACCCTCTTCCCCTCCCCTCCAGCACTGCCCTGCAGCTGCTCAGGGCTCTCCAGGCGTGCCCCGTGCACACCAACCCTGCAGGGATGCAGTTCTTCCCTTTCCCACACAGACACCACGGGAAGCACAGACTCTGACTCCAGAGGGAACTCTCCTTTCATGCTCCACTTTTTAACCTACTGCGATACAGCTACAGCCCAGGAAGAAGCAGAGATTTAGGGGAAAAATTCAGCTGCAGCCCTTGTTCCCCTTCCACCTGCAGCCGCGGGTGTCCTGCCCCGCTGGCAGGAGGGACTCTGGGTTTGGCAGCTCCGGGTACCCACCCCTGGCTGGCAGGGGGTAGGGATGCCCTGCCTCCCCAGGGACACTGGCACCGGCCGTGTCTGGCACGTGGCACCTCCCCTGCCCGGGCAGACACGGCCCCATCCCGGGATTACCCCGTATTTACAGCAAATCGCTGCAGGAAAACACGGCCCGAAACAGCCCAACAGCAATTAGCTGCTAACGAGTTTTCCAGGATAATCTACCGGACACTTGCTCCAGTCCGACCCCAATTGCTGCCTTAGCCCGGGTACAGAGCCAGGAGCCACAAACCCCTTCAGCAGGGACATCCATCCGAGGCTGCCGATGGCCACGGCAGGGCAGGGGGCTGAAGGCTCACAGGGGAGGCTCCTGGTGATGCACAGGATGAGGAAGCCACCTGTCACCAGGGGACACAGGCCTGGAGAAGGGGGGTCCCTGCCCTGCTGTCCCTGCACTCGGGTCAGGGTGCTGGGGAAGCCACGGGGAGCTCTCCTGAGGGGTCCTGGGGTGCACCCATACCCCCCAAGCAGGGCTGAGGGCTGCTTTCTTCTCTCATTCATTATTTTTCTACATTTCTGCCGCTTTTTCCTCTCCCTGCTTGTCCAGGCCAGGATGCAGCACCTGGCTCCCATGCTCCAATAACTCCTGTTGCTCTGACAGCTCCCCAAACCCTGCGCTAATGCTGATGGCAGATGACAGGCAGCAAAAGCAGAAGCTCCATTTTAGGGGAAAAGTCATCAAGTCTGTTTACTGTTTGCTGTGTCCCCTGTGTAAAGCCTCTGGGATCTCAAGCACTGATGCAGACACATGTCTGGAAACACACTTGCTCCCTCTGGAGCCTCTCCAGTACTGAGAGGCAGAGGAAAAAGGCTGGAGCAGTGACAACCACTCCCAGCCATGCCCACACATGATCCATGGTGATTAAGACTGGGATGACACCTGAAGCCTTTTGCACCAGAACCGTGTAAACTGTGACAGGGTCTTCCATGGCAATGTTATTCCCACAAAGCTCTGGCATTAGAGCTGCAGGAGCCACAGTGAGGGGCAGCAGAGCTCCTGGTGCCAGCACGAGGCAGGCTGTGCCCAGGACCCACGGGCTGACAGCTCTGGAGCCCTGGAACAAGGAGTGAGCAGAGACACCAGGACAGCTCTTGGGCAGCCACAGCGTTACTCCCCACTTCCCTGCACTCCTGGGATCAGGAGGCTTTAACAGGGCTATTTTCTCTGCTGCTGCAGCAGCAGGCCCCCAGCTCCCAATCCTCTCAGCAAGCTTTGCCTGCCTTGAACTAGATCAGGAAGCCAAGGCACTTCTCTGTCCGACAGATGGTAACTAAACCTAATCCACGAGCCCGGCCACGGGCAGCAGCAGCAGCTGCCAGGGAAGCAGAGCCTTGTGACTGCCCCTCAGGTGAGAAGCTCATGTTCCTCAGCACTGCAAAAGCTTTGCACATCTTGCCCTTCCCCAGCTCTCCCCTGCAGAGTGCAGGGAGATGGTCACAGAAAACCAGCGATGCTTTAACTCCTGCAGCCCTGAGACGGGCACTGCCCTGTGGCTGTGCCAGGCCACCAGGGATGGAGGATGCTCTGCAGCAGGGGTCACTCCCTGCCCCGTGTGCTGGGGACCTCAGCAAGGAGGGCATTCCAGCTCTGCCCACCCTGCCTGCTCCCTCACGGATCACACCAGGAGCAACTCCTCCTCTCTGCCTCCTCCTGGCCTGCTTCTTCCCCACACCTGGCAGGGCATTCCCACCCAGGAAGGAGGCTCAAGGTGGTCCACAAAGGCTGAACTTCCACCATGTGCAAGTCAGTGGCATCAACCCCCAACGAGCACTGCCATGGGAGCACCCCTGAACCCCCTTCCAAAAGCAGCAGGACAGATCCTGAAGACCAAGAGCTGATTCAAGACATGCATGCCTGCAGGCACTTTGGTCTGGAATTCTGGAGAGGCTGCTCCCTCCTGTTCAGCTGCCCTGTGCAGGGAGCTCAGCACAGAGGGAGCAGAGCACGGAACCCAGGAATACCCAGCACACACAGGCTGCACAGCTCAGGCCAGCACTGCTTACATTCCATCCTGGAAAACTGCCTTCTTGCTTACTTTCACAACTGTGCCTGTTTATACAGAAAGAGCCTGGCCCCTGAGCCTCCAGAAGGAGACAAGTGAAGGAAAGTGGCTCAGTTGGTGTCTCGTGGTCCCACCAACCTCTCTGCTAATTAACCAACTCGTGCTGTGTGTGCTACCAACGTGTTTGCAATCAAAAGAAAAACAGAGCACATTAACGATGGCCCGAAGCCCAACTGATGAGTTTCCCCAACCCAACCCCAGAGTCTGCTCTGACGGTGTCTGGGACACTACAGCTGCCAGGGGGGACACTACAGCTGGCAGGGGGGACACTACAGCTGCAGGGGGTCCTACCTTGGCCTTGCCCGTGCTCTGCAGGATGTGCACCAGCGCCGACGCCATCTCCTCCTTGTTCTTCACGCTCAGCGAGGGCTCCAGCACCGAGCACAGCACCATGTAATTGTTGGTGATGTACTCAGCAAACTCCTTGTACATCTCCATGGGAAGGATGCTCATGCTCTGGTAGCGGGATTTGATGCGGATCATGGGCCCTGGGGCCTTGCCCTTGCCAGGGTTGGGGCTCACCACTGGGTACCATTTCTCCACGAACTGCCGGCCCGTCACCGAGCTCACGGGGATGTTCACCTGCCCAATGAAGTTGGTCTTGTCCTTCTTCTTCTTCTTGTCAGTCTCTTTGTATAAGTGCACAGTAATGTTTTTGAGCGATGGGAGGTTATTAAATTCAAAGTGCTCCCCCCAAAAGACATTATCAGTTTTCAATTTACAGGTAGTTCGTGCATAAAGAACGTCATCTAGGCATAATTCACACAAGTACTTTTTCTTAGCTGGCAGGTCCTTGGCTTCAATAATCCATAACTTTAACATATTCTCTACCCTTCTGCTGTTGTCCTGAAAAAAAGATGCAAAGAAAGAAAGGTCAATAAAAAACACCACAAAGCCAAGAACAACAAAACTGGAGATATGAATTAATTATTTCGGATGTGCTAAATGAGCGAAGGCTTAATTACAGTTTATTTTAAGGAAATACTGGCTCTCAAAAATTTGCATAATAACACTACTTATGTTAATTTTCCAAAATATCATCGTGCTCTCCATGTCTGTTGGTGCCAATTAATATAAGGAACAAGGAAGATAAAACCCCTCCAAATCATAAATGTACCATTTCCCATTCCCTGCCAAGAGGGCCTCTGAAGAATCCCAAAGAATTCACTGCTCCTGAATGGTTTGTGCAAAGCAGAAGCTGTTACAGGTATCTCACAGCCTCCTCTGCTTTCAGCAGAGCTACTTTACAGCAGCACTGAGTTCATGGTCTTTCCTGTAACACAGCAACACAAAGGGTCCTTAATGCACACCCAGGATCATCACCTCATCCACATGGGAATGCCACCACCTATGGCAGGGAAAAAACTGTTTGTAAAACCTCACCATATTTTAGGGCAGAAGTCCAGAGCACCCAAGTTAAACACTGAGAGGAATCACGGGAGAAGGCATCCCATGGGAGAGTCATGACAATTCAGAGACAGAAATCTGCCTTGGGTATCTTTTAAACAATAACAGAGCCAAGAATACTGTGGGTTTTTCAGAGCTCCCTCGTGATGCTGACCTCATCCTGGAAGAACATCCAGGGGATTTGCTGCAGGAATGACTCCAAAGATAAAGCACTGGCAGCTACACCACTGCTGGGATCCTGCAAACCCTGTTTTGTTTGGAAACCCCTCACTGAAACAGCAGCCACGGCTTACTCTGCTCAGCCCAGGAGTCTGGGCAGGAACACTTCTGCTGGAAGTCCACAATGGGGTACTGTAGGTTCAGGAAGCACACACAGGAACTGCACAAGAACACTGAATTCCTGACAGAAATATCAAGCTGGATACTGAGAGTTTATTGTCTATGGACTCAAACAAAGACGGAAAGTCAGCCATCAGTTACTGCAGGTTTTGAGATGATGGAAACACTTCCAAATGGATTTCCACTCAACACTGCACCTCGAAGCCACAGTGACATGCCCCAGCTGGCATTGCCAGGAGTTCTCTCATGCTAAGTGTGACCACACAAACCTTACACAGCCCTCTCAGGTCAGGATCACCAGGAAAAGCCCTGGGAAAGTACTGGAGCAACTGAGCTTCACCAAGGAACATGCTGCCAGAGCAGACCACCTCTCCCCTCCACTGCTCACACTCTGATACTACAGGAAATCTTTTATTCTGACATTTGCCACTGTGCTGGGAACAACAAACTCTGAGACTGAGGGTCCCTTCAGAACCCACCAGGCCTGGACTGAATTAGTGTGCACAGCCAGGAGCTCACAGGATCCCATCATTTCTGTCTTCTCTGACCAGCAGAAGACTTGGTGGAGCTCATCAGCTGTGGAATCCTGCATTAATCCTGACCAATTTTTGCAGCCAACTCCAGCACAGCAGGCAAGAAGCAGCTGTACGTTTTATTTTAGGATGTACTTAGTCTTAGTGGGCCATAAAAATGGATATTGGGTGTCCCTGTGTTCTAGTGAAGGATTTGTTCCTGTGAATCCCAGGAGATGACTTTGCACGCGACTGGCTGGAGAAGGGAAAGCTACATTCCACTGCCACCTCTGAAAATGGAATCTGAGCTCCTCCATCACTGAAGCAGACTCTGTGTCAGGAGCTGACACGTGAACTCCTCAGACTGCTCAGCCTTGTGACTTTGCTGGCAGCCACCTGACATCTGTCCCAAGGCTTCTGGGAGGTGACAGTCCCATGGAAGTGGCAAGTACCACCAGTAAAAGCAACACTGAGGATTCATCAGGTCTGATCAATTCTTAGCAAGAGCTGAAGCAGCATGTGCTGAGAAGAGAGGGGAAGGAATAATTGGCGCTTGTCTGTAAATATAATTGTGGAGGAAAGCAATATGGCAAAAGGCTGACCCGGAGCTCCACTCGCTCACTCCAATGACAACACATCCCTGCTGCTCCCATGCACTGGGCTATAAACTGCAGTAACGAGGAGCTGAAGGAGAGCAGAGCAGCTCCTCAGAGGCACTACCTTGTTGGGGTGCACGGCACGCCGCAGGTTCTCCATCCATTTATCCCGCTCCGCTGCCGAACGACACGAGAAGCACTTACTTCCTGATGAAGTCGTCACCTACAGGGAAAGGAACAGGATTATGTCCTGAGCAGCACACTGCAGAGTGTGGTTGGGAACAGAGGGGGGCTTAGGGAAGATGCTACTGGATTTTATTTTTTTTTTAAGTAAACAGCTTTACCCAAGCATGAAGCAACAGCCCCTAAGGCTGGTGGAAAAACAGGACAACTCTGTATGTCACCGAAATAATCATAGAAGCAAACTCCAATTACTTCTCCTCTTCCACACCAGAAAACACTAGATAATGGGCCCCATGCATGTGATGCTTTAAACCACCAAGTTCCACAACTGAGAGAGTGCAAATCCTCAGATGAACTAAAGATAAATTGGAACTCTGAGTGGTGACTTGGCATTCCTCCAGGCTCAGCCCAAAGCCTGTGACAGTAACAACCCATTCCTTGTTTCCAGCAGAACACTGGGCTTAAAAAGCCTGCTTTGCCACCTTCCCCCTTGGTGTCCTGTGGCTCCTGAAGCTCCTGCTGTGAGGATGATGGGGACAGGTCTGTACAGCCCACTCCTGGCCAGGGTACAGCTCGTGCCAGCTCATGGCCCAGCCAGGGCACTCAGAGCCCACAGCACCCATCCCTGGGGACAACCAGGGGAGCTTCCCAACCTGGACATGGCTGGAAGTGCTGCTGAGCCCTCCTCTCACCTCTCATCCTTCCAGGTCAAGGGATTTTCTGCAGTATTTTTGTGACTTTCTCTGGCCATTGGGAGTTCATAGCCAGGGTTTAAGAAACACACTCACAGCAGTGACATTTCCACTCACTGCCCCTTATTCCTCATCACATTCCTGCTATCCCAAGGAAACTCAAATCTTGCTGAGCCCATGGAAACACGCAGAATGACAGGCACCAAGTTTCCTTCCTATGCCTCCACGTCAAACTTCCTTGGCATCAAAGCCAATGCAGCTGCCCTCACACACAGGTATTCCCCAAGCTGCCTTCTCCACTCCTCCTGACCACCAGGAACGTGGCTCCAGCTCTCTGCCCTTTGCATTTCTTTTGCCCAGCAATATTCACCATGCACAGCTCTGCTGGGAGGCTGAATGGACCTGGCTGGTACTTTAAATAACTCCCCTCTGAGCTTCATTTCCGCCAGTCTCAACCTGCAGAGTTATTTGTGAGTGCTTTATCATCTCCCAGTGTTTGTGTTTACACACTGTGCACTGGGTTATCAGCTTCTGGGAGACACAATCTCCTTTAATTTCATGTATCTCCCAGAAGCCCAACCTGCTCTTACAGCAGAGCTGGCACTTGCTAAGATTTGTCATTAGCAAACCTCAATGATAAGTTGAACACATCCCTTCCTTTGAACGCAGACCAGGGCAGAATGAGAAGAGGCCTGTTCTGTCTTTACACAAAAACACAAAGAATCTTCCAACTCTTCATATTCCAGAGGCTTTCTCCTTCAGACAGACATTCTCCCAGGCCTTGCACACTTTTACACTCTGCCTGTAAAATCATTCTGCTGAGCACAAGCTCTCCTGCAGCTCCAAGAACAGACTCCATCCTAGCAGGCACAGCAGTGCCATCTTTCCAGCATCCTTTCATGCTCCAGAGTATTTCCAGCTTCTTCAAAATCTCCCATGACAAACGCCCCTGCCTCATCTCCTCTCCAGTGCTGCTGATGCTCCTGTTAACCTCCATCCCTGAGCCTTCCCACACAGAGTTCTGCTGGCACTCAGGATTGTCACTGTGTTTTCTTGCCACACTCAAGTAAACACATGCATTATCATGGCCAAATTCCTTATTCCATTTTAAACCAATTATAAGTTAATCTTTTAAAACCTAAAAAACCTGTAACTGTCATGCTGAAGTAAGAGAAGGAGAAAATCACGTGTCAGATATGAAGTATGTCTTGGTCTGATGGGAGCTGAAGATCACATCTACATGTGTGAACAAAAATGTAATTTCCCCCAGATTTGCAATCAAATCCCAGCTTTGAGTTCTGACTTAAATATCATATGGCATTAATGAGCTTTATGAGATATTAATTAACTTTATAAAGAAAGTATTCTGATCTCATCAAGATCTTGGATATGCTGGAATACTGTTAATGTACAGGACAAACTCAATTAATAAAACTCATTAATTCCTGAAATGTTACTTCTCCTATTCATTATCCCCAGTCCTTGGATGGACAATCTGTCCAGATAAAACCTTGTCTTTTTAAGACACTCCTGAGGTAGAGGCTGCCTCACTTGCAGGCACATGCATGGAGGACAGGGGATGGTAACTGAGCCCTGAGGGCTCACTGTGTGTCCAGAGGATTCTCCCAGGCTCAGCCAGGGCTCAGCTGCACCCCCGGCCCCAGGGGCCACGCCAGCCATGGCCAACGTTTGCACAGCTGGATCAAATTCAGTGCTGCTAAATTTAGCTCCACTAAATTCTCTCTCACAAGGCCAGGATGAGGCAACAGGCTCAGCTGTACTGGAGCAACCACAGTTTGTCTTTCCCTCAGCTGTCCTGGGACTGCTCAGGCACGACTGTGCAAGGGGACAAGGTTTGGCTGCCAAGACCTAAGAGAGCCCCTCAGCCCTAATGGCCCCCAAAAACCAGGGCCAGGAACAGGCTCTGGGAGCCTGGGCTCCGAGCCTCTGGCACTGGCTGAGGTGCCCACTGGATATTTAGCACACGCAGCACGTGCAGTGGCACGGGATGATTTGCTGACTGAGGAGTCTTGCAAGGAGAAAGAAGATGATGCTGAGTAATTTAAAAAAAAAAAATCAATGAAGGAAACAAGTAAATACCGACTGCCAAGTACTCAGCAAGTGAGAAAAAAGCAAGTTTCACAGAACTAAGTAAGCAGAAAAAGCCAAAGGCAGCCTGTGGAAAAGCCCTGCCCTGGTGCTGACTGTGCTCCCTGGCAGAGCTGAGGGGAGCAGGGCTGAGCACGTCCTAATGCAGGGTGGTGGGGACAGAAGGGAGGAACAATTCCCTGCACCTTCATCCACCAGCTGCCTCCCAAGGAGCCACTTGGTTGTTTTCCACTGCAGATGGCTTTGGCACCTCTCACTTTTGTCTCTGTCTGGGTGTGCTGCCAGCTCCTCTCCCAACCCGCTCCCCTCCATCTGCAGCCGTGTCAGATCCTCCTGGCCTGCTCCCCGAGGCAGGAGCTGTGTCAGGTGAGCACTGATGGCCAGCTGGGGATGGCAACAGCTCCCAGGCACTGTCCCTGCCCTGCCACCCCAGTGTGGCAGGAGGTGAAGGATTGAGCAAGGCTGGCACTGCCCAGCAGGAGCTTCACTTCCCAGCTGGAGGCACCAGCCCTGCCTGTTCCCAACACATCTCCCGAGGGAGCAGGTCCACAACAGCCTCAGGGGGCAGGGATTGGGTACCACCAGCTGCAGCACCTTCCCCATCACTGCACAGAACAGACCCCAGCTCCTGTGATCCTGGCAGGGCCTTCTCACCTGGCACTTCTGGGGCAGAGCTGCTTTTCCAGGACATGCCCTGCGCTCCTTCGTGTCCCTCAGTGGTCCCCGGGTGCTGGGGGCTGCAGTCAGTGCCCGGCCCCAGCTGGGGTCCCAGGAGATCTGTAACTTCATCCCAGTGCTGACCTCACTCCCAGCTTCTGGAGGCTCTCGGGAGACCCGAGAGCAAGGCACTGACACCCAGTGCCATTCCGCTCTCACCTCGGTCCCTCCTGCTGGAGCTTGCTGCTGAGCAGCCACCACTGACAAATCAATGCTCCTGTTGTTTCCTGGCATTCTTCCTCTCCTCTGCAGGGTTTGCAGAACAGCAATTAACACGTTCTTTTTTTACAGTGTGACTTCTCTTTATCCAACTCACTTAACCCCAAATTTTCTTCCTCCTTCCAAGTGCGTGGCTTGTATAACTTCCCTCTCACTCAACTTTCTACAAGTTCTGTTCATATCCCTTCCTCTCCTCTTGTGGGCTGGACAGAATTGGTAAACAACTCTTATATTATGGATGTCACATCTATTTTCCATCTAGCTTCATTTTATCTTTCTTGAGTGGAATGTAATAGAGGACACATAATTTACAAAACTGTTCCCCTCCTGACCCATTGCACTTGCTCAATTCCACACAGAATGAACAGCAATGCAAAATTTATACTTCAGCCAACTACAGAGTTTGTGTTTGAGGCTGTATTTTTGTAAGACTGTTTTCATGTTACCCACTTATATTCTAAGAAATAGATCTTTTAACTCCCTTATTTCAAAATGTGCTGATTTCAGTAAAGAAAAATATCTTTATCTTTCCAGTCTGACTCCTCTTGAACACTGATGTGTTCTCATCCAGCAGTGCCCATCCAAGGACAGCCTGCAGCCCCATCACCCCTACAGCACAATCCAAACACAGCTACACATTTATCTGCTTCTCTGTGCCCAAGCACAAACAGGTGTTACCTGCTCTTCACAGAAACACAAATATCAACTGCCTTATTACTGTAAGAAAACCATTTCCCAGTTCTGCACCCAGCCACTGCCATAAGCAATAACACTTTGCCATCCACAATTCAGGACAAATGATTCCCAAGATATCCTGTACTGAATTATCCAGCTACAGCCTGGCTCGTACGTGCCCTACTCCCTCCTGCTAGCACAGACCTTACCACATGCCACAGCAGATGTCAAAGGAATCTGAAATGCTCACAGATTTTTCTATTTACCCAAACAAGGGAAGCTTCAGTTTTCTAGACAAAGTCCTCCACACTCCCACTGACAGCAGCAGGCTGGCTCTGTGACCACATGTAATGTCTCTGGGAACACTGAGCAGGGACTGGCACATCCCAATATCTGTATGAACATAAACTGTAGGGGCATAAACAAATTCATGCTCTGCTGATACACAGCCCTGAGCAGTGCAGCACCTGTGCCAGCACTCTGCTTTACAAGGAGCTCATTGCTCTGATTGTGTGCATATGATCCTCCTTGGAAAGATGGGAGCAATTTTGTGCCTATGAAATGGTCTCTGTGTAGCAATTCCGAGCAGCAATGTTTGTAACAGGCAGCCCCAGATGCCAGCCACACCTGGCTCCCAGAACAGCCCTGGGATGGCTCCTTACCTCAAAGCAGTAGTCTTGTCCCAGGATGCTGCTGTGGACTGGCTTGATGACCACTTCCTCCTCCATGCTGAGATCCAGAGCCTCCACAGCACTACTGGGACTGAGCAGGGACTCGTGGGAGCGCGATTCCTTCAGCCTCGGCATTAGATGGGATCTGCAGCAACAACAGCACGGGGTCAGGGGATGCTCTCCTTCCCTGAGAAACCCGACACAACACCTGCTAGCAACACCTGCACAATATCCTGGGATGAAATAATGCTCTGGCATGAAATAACCAAGGGCCCTGAAGAACAAGGCCTGCTACACTGTCCCATTTGTAATTTCTACTCTAAAGGTTCCTAACAGGCAGTATGAGCAGCAAAACAATTTTCCCAACTCCGATGCAGTCAGGAGTCAATTTTTTAGAGATTTGCACACCATGGGGTCTCTGAACAACTGAATCAAATGCTAAACAGCCACCACACCTGCTGAGGGAGACTTCCCAGGAGTGGGGTGCTCCTAAACGACAGTTCCCAGGGGTGGGGTGTAGCAGTGTGGGTGCACTGGAGGCCAGCTGGCCGCAGCACCTGCTGCTGTCTCAGCAGCACCACCAGGTCTGCAGCACCTGGTGCTGAGCTCTGCTGCTGCCAGAAGCTCACCAGAACTCACATCTGGATGTGCACCCTGTCACCAACAACCCTTGGGCTCCTGAGCTCTCTCTGATTGTCACACATCCCTGGGATGGGGACAGTTGGAAAATAAGGCTGTGATAGTCCTATTGATTGATTTAAATGCTCTGGAGTCCCACTGGCAGCATTTAGCAGCAGGGAGCCCACAGACAGTGAGCACAGCACCATTTTTGAGACAGCCAATACAATCAATGGTGCTGTAACTCTTAAAGCAAAACCAGAGAGCTCAAGGGGGAAAAAAAAAAAAAAAGATAGTTAAGTACTCCCAGGGAAAACACAGCAAACCCACGAAGTGGCAAGGGAGTGCAAAGGGAGCAGCTGCCTTCTCTATAGCCTGCACCACGTCAGATGTTCCTGGGCCAGAGCTCCAGTCCTGGTAACTCTGACCTTTAAAACCTCTGGCAAGCACTTTGGGGGCTCCCAAAGAGACCAAGTGTCTACAAAGGGGTGTGGTGCCTTCTCCAAAGGCACGGGAGGACAGCAAGAAGGGCAGTTTGTGATATTCTCAGCATGCTCTTTCATGAGCCAAACAACAATGCTCCCAGTATACTCCCAGCTTGCTCTGATGTGTGCGCTGGGTTTTGTTGTTCTCCAGAATGAAGCTGACCAAAGCAGAGAGAAATGTCAACAGTGCATGCAAAATTCATCGCTTCCAGTGAATCACACACCAGGCTGGATCCAGACAACAGCCCAAGGAGACTCTCAGATCAAGGGCAGCAGCAGATGAACAGGTGCTTCTCTAGATTTGCTATTAAGATTCAGGCCATGCATGAAGCCCCAGGTGATAACAGAACTGCCTGTGGCTGGTTCCTGCCTCAGCTGCTCCATGGACAGCTCTGAGTGCCAGTGCCACCTCCTCCCCAGGGCCACCCAGCCTGGGGACACGCTGCCCCAGGACAGCCGAGGTGCTCCCAGGCACCAGCCAGGACCAGCTGTGGTGACACCAGTAAAACATCTGCACAACAGCCACCAGCACAGGTTTCAGAGGGGACAAGCTGCAGCCCCCAGTGCTGACAGCCCTGCTGGGCTGGCCCTGAGCTCCCAGCAAGGCTCTCCATGCCATCAGCCATTCTCTCAGCTGCCCACTCACCCCACAGCTCTGTGGCGAGTAAATTGATCTTTAGGAACCCAGCACAGCCATTTCCCAGTACTTTGTGGCAATTTTACACTATTTTCAGAGAAAAGGGTCCCTATCCTTTTCCTCTGAATGATACTGTAAATGAACTCTAATACAGGCAGTCAGATCAAGTTACCTCTGGATGCTGAGTGCAGAACTAATATCCAGCAGCTCAGGAACTGACAGTACAGATTCTCACCCAGCCCAGATAAGCTCAGAATCAAGGCATTTCTGGTAAATCTTATTTCCATATTTTACAGATGAAATTAGAAAAGGAAAATAACCAAGCTGAGACTTGCATTCTTGTGTACACAAATATAAATACTGATAAAATAAACCACGACTCAGTACATCACTGAGTTGCATCGCCTCATGCTGGCCTAAGAATTTTTGTACAGAATTAAAACAAAACAAGTCTACTTTTAATTTAAAATTCCTGCAGCTGGATGGCCCCGGGTGGGAGTGCAGATGTGCTGTTTGAAGGATTACCAAGGGGGAGTTTCTCAGGACAGATTCAGCAAATGTGTGTTTATATCCCTCCACACTCTGCCTCTGGGAATCCGAAAATGAAGGGGACTATTTCAGGGAGGACATTTGTCAGGTCCTTGCCTCAGCAGGACCTGCTCGGATCCAGCCGAGGTCAGCAGCAGACACATTTCTCACCAGATGCTGCTCTGTGCAGGGGGAGCCTGCAGGTCTCAAACCAGCCCTAAAAGCCCAGCATCTGTCTGTGTACCAAGGGCTAAGTGGGGAGATGTCATTAATTAGAGCTGTTGGAAATCTCAGCAGCAGGGATGAGGATTTCTCTGCCAGAGCAGCCCTGGCAGGGCAGGATGAGCAGAGCCCCCCTCCCAGGGCTCTGCCCCATCCCTGTTCCACTGCCCTGCCTTCAAAGGGCACACAAATCCTTGTCCCAGGGCAGAGAGCACTCGTGTCCCTCGGTGACATGGCACTGTGGCAGGAGCCCATTTACTGGAAAACATTTGCCAGTCCCTATGGCTGCTCCCACAGACTTCCCCTCACACCAGCAGTAAGGGAAAGGCCACAAGCTGCTCCCCTGAGCCTGAGGGCAGCACCCACAGCGACAGGGACAGCTGAGTCCCTGCAGACCTGTGCTGGCCATCAGCCCCCTGAACAGGGAAAGGGGCTGGAACACCATTGCTGACAGTGAACACACACATGTCCAAGATGACAGAGGTCCTTTGCTCACATCGTACCCTCCCTGTGAAGATGCTGCCTGTGGGGCTGTCCAGTCTCTTGCTCCAATAACTCGCTGCGTACTCCAGGTCCTGTCCCAGTTTACATCAGCTGATCCAATTCCAATCCTACACCTTTGTTTTAATATGCTGGGAACGGCCAGCTGCCCAGAGCCATCTCACAACAGGAACCCTCTTTCCAAACAGCACATTCAGTTCTTTTTGCCAAGGGCCTTTTTAAAATCCCTTTTTACTTGCCTAAAGTTCAGTTGAAATGAAGGGGGGAGGAAAAAATCTCATAAAAGACCACATTAGTTCTAAAGAGAAATAACATTACTGCTACCGGCACTGACCTGGCGAGTCCTGCGGAGCAGCAGCCAGTCTCTGGTTATTAAAGAAAGAGCTCTGCTGCCCGAGAGCAATCAGAGAGGATTGTTGTGCTAAATAATAAAAGTCATAAAACATTACTACGTGAAGGGATGTATCCCCTCTGCCTGTGCCCTCCACAGCCACTTGAGTGCCACCAAATCCAACCAGGACCATGCAGACTGCAGGGAAGACTTGCAAAAACAAGGATGGAGAGGCAATCCATCCTCTCCTCACCCAGCTCCAGGGCTGGGTTTGGAGCAATGGAGGCAGCAAACAGAGCTGCACTGAGGCAACTCTGTCAGTCCTCATTTCAGAGCCTCACCTGCCTGAAACCACCCGGCTGCTGCTCCTGTGGTTTTATGATGAAAACGTTCCTGATTATTTCTGAGAGACAGAAACAAACAGAGAACCTGGTGGGTGGCTGCAAAGGGATGGAGCAGACACAAAAGTTAACACTGAAAAGTCTTTCTTAAATCTCCTACTGTTCTGCTCTGAGAACATGAGCAGATTGGGGAATTCTGAAGGAAGTCCAGGCCCTAAGCTGAAGAAGTCCCACTGGCAGCAGCTCAGAGCTGGCAGCGTGCACGCTTCCCCAGTGTCAGAAGGATTTGAGCTCCCAAATTACGTTTGACTCTGTGACACTTCTCCTGGCCAGGAAAGATTCCCCGTGTGCAGCTTTGGAGGCTGACAGCTCTTTCCTGTGCCCAGCTGGGGCAGGTTCTCTAGGGCAGCCCTGACCCCCTCCAGGGGTCCTCCATGCCCAGGAGCAGCAGAACAGCCCGGCAGATCCACACGCAGCACAGACAGAATCTAAATCTGTCTCCAGCCCGGGGATTAGGGTTTGTTATGACTGAGAACAAAGTGCACAACTCCAGCAAATTGATTTGCAACATCAGATGGGAGAAGGATTTTAGCAGTCGCAGATGGGAGTAAATCACCCACCACGCTCTGGCAGCTCCACCCGGGAGCTGCCCTGTGCCACTGCCCCTCCTGAGCCTCGCTGCTGCCAGCTCACTCTGGAACTACACCCTGCAGGGCCCAGCCTGCTCTGATTTTCCTCCCACTCCTCCACAGCAGCTCTCCCCAGGGCCTGTGCGACCCCCCCGCCGGGGCCAACTTCCCACTGACCTCCCACCACTGCTGGGAGTTCTCATCCCTTCCTCCCCTGTGCCTCGTCCTGCTTCAATGTAACAAATAAATATGAAAGCGATGTTATGGGAATAACCACCACCAACAGCACACAAGAGAACTCGCAGGCTTCCAGAAGATGAAGAATGTTTTTTTTCCTGTAGAAGAGGACGTGGGGATGAAGTCTCAGCATGCAGCCGCACACCCTTCTCCATGTTCTGCTGCCCTGAGCTTTCTCCTGCCCTTCCCCTGATCTCTGCCTGGGAAACTCTGCTCAGCAGACTCAGGATGGGAACCTGGCGTTACAGGTTGCCCTCACTAATGCAACACCTTCCCTGAGCAACACAAAGGACATGTAATTAAACTTATTAATGCCTGCCCTTGTTTTCAGACTGTTCTCAGTTTCAACTGGCAGCAGGATTAATTACATTCAAAAGGACTCTGTCAGCTCATACCAGATTCCAAACGTTGTTTTTGCCAGAGCAAACCTGAAGGATGATTTCAGCCTGTGACATTCACCTAAGCATGGGTATTTGTTTAACAACGGGCCACTGTAAAGTTTGTCAGGGGCAGCCTGCAAGCCCAGCACAGGACAACCAGCAAGGACACCCATGGCATTTGTGACATGCAAGAGGAGAGGGCATCAGGAGCAGGATGATCAGAAATACACATTAATTTCAATCATCAAAAATGTTTTCAAGGAGCCTCTTTCCCATAAGCATAATGGCATCAACATGACACTTTCAACAGAAATGAACACATCAAAAAAACCCTTTTATCACATCAGCCTAAACCAACCTAACAGTGCCAGGTCTGGGGACATCCGATGCAAAGAGCACTGACAGATCCAGCACTCAGTCCGGAGCCCCAGCCACAGCCCAGCCCTGGGAACAAGTCATTCCCGCAGCACCGGCCCCTGGAGCGGGCAGGGACCGCAGGGCCCCAGCGAACACCTGGGGCACGTCCGTGGCAGCAGAAGCAGAACCGGGATACAGGGACCGAGGCAGAGCCCCCGCTCCCTGCCAGCACCCACGGGAGGGCTCCCGGGCTGCTCCCAGCTGACCCCAGAATCACCACCTTCCGCAGGAGGATAAGGGGTTTCATTTTTATCACCTAAATTTTGTGTAACATCAGTCTGGAGGCGGAATCTGGACAAGGCGGCAAAGGCGAGGCAGGATGTGTCCTCCTGGACCAAGCACACGGAAATGGAGCCGCAAGGCCCATCTCCACAGCGCGGCTGCCGAGCCCGGGCACGGATGATGAAACGCCGCCCAGGATGGAAACAAACCGCGGCCGCACGGAACGAGGGACGGAGCGCGGCCGCCCATCCCCGGCCGGGCCGGGCCGGGCCGGGCGCCCGGCCCCCGCCCCGGGCCGGCCCCGCCGCTCCGCCCCGCCGCGGCCCCATTGGCTGCGCTGTAGCTGGGCAGAGCGCCCCGGGCCCGCCGCCCCCGGAGCGCGGGCTCGCCTTGGGGGGCAGCGGGTGCGTTTCGCTCTCCGCCGCCGCCCGGGGTATCCCCGAGCCGCCCAGCAGCGCCCCGCGGTCCCCGAGCCGCTCACCCCTCGTCTCATGCCGCCTCTCCCGCCCGTCGCCCTCATTCTGTTGCGATAAACCGGGGTACAGCGCAGCTCTCCGGGAGCCCGGGTCGTGCCAGGGCTGCTCCGGGCAGCGCTGGCCCCGCCGCGTCCCCGGGCCCGGCACCGGGAGGGGAGGGACGGCGCCG
Source organism: Passer montanus (assembly GCF_014805655.1). Lineage (NCBI taxonomy): Eukaryota > Metazoa > Chordata > Aves > Passeriformes > Passeridae > Passer > Passer montanus. Next base: position 2,038,685 of record NW_024372481.1, on the reverse strand, counting down.
CCCGCCCGCCTGTCCCTGCCCTCGGCCGCGCACCGCATTCCTTTCCCGTTTCGGAGAGCCGAGTCACTGACCTTTGCAGCAGCGCGATCCACAGCAGGGAGTAGCGCCTGCAGCAGCAGCCGGCGGCCCCTGCGTGAGCCATGGTCCGCACCCCGCGCCGAGCGCGCCCGCATCGGCGCCCCGTTCACCGGGGGGCTCCGGGCCGGGCTCCCCGGCGGGCTCCGGGGGCGCGGGGCTCAGGCCCGGGCGGCCTCACGGAACGCGGGGCCCGGGGCAGCAGGTGAGCGGCAAGGGAGATGTGAGGCAGCGGAGAGGAGACGGAAGGGCTGCGCGGCATGGTCCCACTGTCCCGACTGCCACCATCCTCAGCCAGCCCACGCCGACACGTTCCCAGAGCCAGACTGCTGCTGTCATCCTGGCGTATTCAAATGCCTCCATTACTCATCAAGAACAAAGTAGGACTATCTAGTAAATGAAAAACCACCACATGGCACTGTCCCCTGCCTCTTACTGATGGCTGCTTCCTCTTCCACCTTTCAAAGGCTGCTGTCCATGTCTGCAGCAAAGCACAAATCCAGCAGCTCACGCGAGGCAGCTCCGGATCAGCGGAGAAAGCCGAGACCTGGGCTGCAAACGCTGGTCAGCTTTGGAGGGGCAAACGCCAACAGCGATAAACATCCCCAGGTGACAGGAATAGTCGAGGTTCCCCCAGAGCACAGGAGAAGGAAGCAGGTCTCAGAGCGGGAGGTCACAGGAGCAGGTCCTGCCCGAGGCAGCAGGCACAAGTCTCGCCTCCTCCTCCAGGGACACACAAGCCGGATTCCCAGACAGACCATTCCTCCAGCCAGCGCCAGCGTGCACGGCACCAACAAACCAGTCAAAATTCGCAGGTTCTCTGCCCAGTTCCAACACTAACTCTGCACAGCCTGCCCTACGTGCCTCCTCCTCAGCCAGAGAGGTGGCCATGACCCTCTCACTGCCAAAGCATCCAGAAAACGTGAAGCAGCATTATTACTGGGCTTGGCTAACAAGGAGCGTGGTCACCTAAGGCCAGAGGGTCCCTTCTTCCTTCCAGAGCAAACTGGTCCCCAGTGTGACCGGGGACAATGGCACCAGCTCACCAGCCACGCTGGCAGCAGAACGCCCCAGTCTCTGCCTGCCCCACCTTCCCTCCTTAGTGGAGGACATGCAGACCCCCTTTCCCTTGAAGTCTGCGAACAGCGCTCTGGATTTAGCACATTTTGCCTCATTTTTGCCTCCCCCATTCCCCCCACCAGCAGTTTGAAGTTTTCTCACCCTTTGCTGGCAGATGCCATGCAGAGAGACAAGCTCGCTGTCCTTGATCTGCTTTTCAGGGCTTCTATAAAGTAGGGCACCAGCATCAACCCAGCGTCAGGTTTTTGATACATTGCTGGAGTAGCCAAAAATAATAACAGGCAGCTTCAGTCAATCTTCTCCTTCTCAAACCTGCAGCAGCAGCAGTACGAGGGTCCTTTGTGTGGCAGAGCAAAACTACAGTGCCCGCCAGCCTTGATGCCAGTCAGCAATCCAGGGCCATTCCCACCTGCCAGCCAGGCTGCCCCGAGCCCCGCTCGTGGCTCCTCACACCGAGCTCTTGCCTTGTGGGGTCCCCTTCCCCAGAGCCATCCGTGTTTTGCTCTCTGTATTTCCTTCAGCAGCTTATCTCAGCGGCTGCTGCGAAATGCTAAGGTCAAGTTACAGTTTTACCAACCCTTTTATCTCCCTGGCAAGGCACGAAAACGCAGAAGCTGAACTTTGGAATGAGCCTTCACACCTGCACTGGGTGGAGAGCGGGGCAGACCCAAGGCAGTGGGAGAGGGAGAATTCAGGCTCTCCCTGCAGCCCAGCACTGGAACAGTCTCTGTTGCACATTCAGACACTTTCCTGGGACGCTCTGGAAGGAGGTACTGAACCCACCAAGCCTGCACTGGCTCTGCTGGGAACTGTGGCAGCTCCAGCTGACATAAGGACCCTGCACAGCTCTGCTAGAGCTTCCAATGGCAGCAAAGACAGCAGGACTCAGCAAAAGAGCTTGGTCTGCTGGGAACTGCCCAGCTGAAATCCCCCTGTCCCAAACCTGAAATTCCAGATGGTTGGTCTGTGCAGGACTGGGAAATGAGCCAGGCATCAAGGGATGAGGTAACGTTTGACCTTGTAGCCTGTGGGACTGTCATGCTGCACATTGATTCTCCACACTCACCTCAGTAAATGATAACTGTGTTTTCCCAAAGTGACATGGGGAGTGTCACTGTGCCCCTGTCCCACTGGGATTGGGCTGGTGTCATAAAAACACAAACTTGTTGGGACACAGATCTGGAATGCACAGGCCATTCCTTGCCCTCTCCCTCTCTGTGGTCTCTGGACTGAGCACCTGTGTGGCTCAGGAGATGCAGAAAGAAACTGAAACTCTGCAGACCAGGGCCTTGGGACTGCTCTGTCCCCGTCCCCAGGGAGTGCCAGGCAGTGAGGAGCCACATGCCACTGACTCAGTGTTCAAACACTGCTGCAGGGAGCATTTACTGCCACCGAGAAGAACTTGCACATCCAAGTCTCAGCTCATTTTGTCCAAGCCAGGGTTTGTCCAGCTTCCTTCCAGCGAGCTCGTAGCTCACTCCTCTGTGCACAAGGAGTTGTTTCCCTGCAGCCAGCTGCTCCCTCTGTGCAGCAGGTGATACAGAGGTGCATGGCACAGCCAGAGCTGAGACTGCCCCTGCAGGGCTGGCACTGTCCCCAGGCACTGTGTGTGACCTCCACCCCACCCCTTCTCCACATTTACAGCTCCCGTTCCTGACAGGATCCCAGCACCACCCACCCTGCTCACTGCTCAACAAATTGTGAAAGGAAAGCCACTGTGCCCAGTCAGGGCAGGTAGAGTATTTTCCCATGGGTTATTAGAGGAAGTTTTCCATTCCCAGTTATTATTTGTATTATTTTTAGTGCCCTTTTCTTGGGTCACATTTTCTCCCTGGTCCCAGCCAGGCCTGGCTGACTCTGTTTCCTTGGCTGGGCAGAGGAGGATGGTCACAGCTTTGCCTCCAGCCCTTTCCACACTCCAGCCATGTTTGCCTTTCAGAGCTATTAAACCCAGATATCTCTCACTTTTTATTGACTGTGAAGCCACTGCTTTGTGCTTTATGACCACGCTGTCTATCACTGGGAAACAAACAATTTCCTAAGAACCTCAAGGAGTTAGCAATGGAAGGGATTGTGATTACCCACATCTACTCCAAATTTACAGTTGAATTCAAATAGCCACTGATGTCATAAATGCACTTGTTTTCTGAAGTTTGAACAATCCCATATTCCAGCACAATTAACACTATGATACATGGGTTTGCATGGCTGTTACTGACTGCTGCTTCTCCACCTGCTGCCCTGACCCCCAAAGCTGAGCTGCAGTGATGGGGCAGAGTTGACTCAAGCACCCCTGAAAAATGGGGCACTGCTTCAACAGTGTTTATACTGAAAGAATATTTCACTCTGCCTCCTTTCACAGCACCCACACAGTGCATCTGACTGGCCAATTTCTCTTTCTGCTTATAATTAGCTTCACTTTTCTGCTCTCCTGGATAAGCATTAGACTTTCCTCTAGGAATGTAATCCCAATCCACAGGAAACCTATCTTTATTGAGATGCCACTCATCTCTTCTGCAGGTTTTATTTAAAACAGAACATTGTTATTAGCAGCAGATTTTTCTAAACCTTTTTGTGAGGTCCCATTCCTGCAAACATCCACTATCATTCCGTGTGATTAGTCTCGCTTCAGAGACACCACTTAACATTCAACCACAATTTGAGCCAAGGCATTTGCAGGAGTCAAGTTTTGAATTTCAAATTGAAACTACAGAGGGGTACCAGTGGTGAATGACTTTGAGCCTGACAAACACAAATAGGTGTTTTAGCATCTAAACTACATTTTCCTGTGATTTGTCCTTCTGTCTAACCATACTGGCCTGTATAATGGCTTCAGTTTAATAGGGAAGAGCTGACTTTGGAGGCTGAATGATGTTCAACAAAATGATGTTCTTAAAAAGCAATATCCAAAGAATGCAAAATTTATAATCAGAATAAAGTTGGGAAAATATTCTTTTGCTGCTGCTGAACTTCCCTTAAAGAAGAAAAGCTCAAAGCATTTTAAAGTTTGTTTGTGGTTTTTTAATCCATAGCTGGCACCAGGACATAAAGCTAATTTCTTCCAATTGCTGTTTGCCTTTTAGCCAGATAGGTTTTAGTGTCTTCTAGGGATGGATATAAAGCATATCATTCTCATGGGAGCCTTCTTTTCAGCTGGATGGGAGGTTCTTTTTCTACGGCCTTTTCTGGGAATGACCCCTTTGTTTCCCCCAGAGCAGAGTGAGGCACAGCTCTGCACCAAACCCAGGTGAGCCCCAGGGACCTCGCTGGACCATCCTGACTCTCCTGGACCATTCCAGGCTCCACGAGCAGGGATTAAACTTGGCAGTACTGGGGTGCACTGCATCACTTCTCCAGCTCATTTTTTTAAGTGCAAGTATCATTATTGCATTCTCCATGCAATGCCAAGGGCTGCTACTTCCAGAGCTGATGTAAAAATTGTTATTAAAACTTACAAACTGTGAAAAACTCTTTAAAAAGTCCAAATCCTGGCACTGCCCTAAATTAAATTACAGCCAGGAGCTGCCAGGGTACCTGGATAAGCACAGAGCCAAGCGTGCATGCAGTCCTTATCCACAGCCCACACCTGCTGCTCCCTCCTGGAAGTTTCACTAATGAACACAGTGTACAGCCCAGAGGATTTCAGATAAGGGAAAGGTCAGGGTGAAGACTCAGGAGTGAAGAACAGATTGAGCGGGGTTCATAAATGAAAACCCCATTTTAAATCTAAAATTAATTTTTTCAGTAAATTAGGGCAAGTGAGCTTTCCTCCAGCTCAGACAATGCAGCTTTCCCTGGATATGGACCACTGGCAGCAGGAGGAAGCACGTGTGCTCAGGAATCAATGCTAATACCCTCAAAAATTAATCTCTGAAAATTGCTTCAATGGAATAGAAACGATTTCATATAAATCTCTGTACAGCAAGAGCTGACAGAATATCACAGTGATACCTGGAGTAGGTACAGACTGAAAAAAACAGGTTTTGTCTTTTCTCACACAGGGTTGGTGTGGATGCTCTGCCTTTGTGTGCCTCAGTTTCCCTGCTGCAGACACAGGCAGGGGTATCAGGGAGTCTGTGAGAGCTGCTGGGGTCTGCTAAGAGCCAGCTGGGGTTACCAGGGTGGAGGTGGCTTCCCAAGATGGAAACACTGCCCATGCCACGGGAGATGAGAGTCCTGGCTTGGCTTTCAGCAGGCAGCCAGGACTGCTGTCCCAGTGGAAGGGAGGCCATGGGAGCTCTGCACTGGGAATGTGCCTGGGAATGGCAGTGTCTCTGCACCCTGCTACCTGCAGGAGCAAGGCAGCCACGGTGGCAACAAGCCTTGCAGATTAAATCAGCCCTCAGAAGAGCAGTGTCTCAGCCTGGCTGAATAATGCATTAATTAAAAGAAGACAATGAGCAGAGTGTCAGCTTTGCTGCTGGCAGTTCACCCGGGAGCTGCAGCCCTCCCTTGGCTCCACCTGCCCTGCTGAGCTTCCAGGGGCTCCTGTGCTCCTGCCCGAGCCCCCAGCCCACAGCTCAGCACAAATCCTGGCAAAGGGACCCAGAGCCTGGCTGCCAGCCAAAGGAGAAGGAGCTGCAGAGCCATTCCTGGAAATGCCAGCCAGTCAGACCCAGGAAATCATCCTGGCCTGAAACACTTTTAATGTTTTTCATGTGACGTGGGGATTCCTGAATGAGTTCTCCCCATGAATATCTCCACCCTCATCTTCCAAACAAGGGAGCCAGAGGGGAGCTTGACCTAAAGCTTCCCCCTGTGGAAGAGAACGGAGGCAGGAGCAGGGGCAGCTGTGAGCCCCACTTAAGGAGCTGTACAGTACAAGCAACTTTCTTTTCTAGCCAAGCTATTTTAAAGCAATCTAGTGAGACAGATGCAAAGCACTGACACAGATGCACTGAAACTGGTTTGATCCTTGCCTGAACAGGATTAACTGCCTCAGTTATTAACCAAATTAAACCCAGCTCATCATCATTGCAAAAATGACTTTATTTTACACTCACAGTTGTGCAGAATTTTTGTAGACAGATCCTGGAAGGATTTTCCTTTGTGACGGGTGTTCAGGGTCACCAGAGAGCTCCCCACAACCCAGCCTGGTCTCAGTTAACTCCCTGAGGTAACCTGTGCCTGTCTCACCTGCAGTTTTTCTCCATTCTTAATGTCTAAACCTACATTTTAGGCCATTAGCCTGTACTGATCACAGGAAGAGTTAAAACTACTCAGACACACTAAGAGCCTGTGTTGATGTAAAGTAGATTGAGTTAAAATAAACAGAGTTGCACAGACACCTTCCTTTCTGCTGGGGTTCACTCCTGACTCTCAGTCCAGGCTCTGCCTTTTCCACTCACCACCACTGGCATTGCTTTGCAGTTCCCAACTCTGCAGGGTTAAATCTGCAGGGCAGAGCCCAAAAATTCTTATTTTACTTTCTTCTATGAAAATGCAAAATGTTTGGATCTGGTTTAGATTTTGTTCTTGTATTTAATTTCTCAAAACACCAATTTCCACAAATATTTTCTCTTCCTCTGATGGAATATAAAACTGTCATCCAAGTGGGAAGAGCCAACAATCCCCTCGCCCTGCTGCCCATCCTCTGAACTGCTGCTATGCCCCTGCACCAAACCACTTTTCCTCATCCTGACAGATGCTAAGCTGAGGTCAAATCCCTGGGAATAGGCAGGGCCAGCGTATGTTCTCATCAACAAACTGCAATCTGCTGCTGAGCTGATGAGGCTGCCCTGATTTACACCGTGCCTGGAACCATCTACAGCTCCGTGTGCAGCCACAGAACTTCCAGGTGCTGTGGCCAGCAAGGGGGGCAGAGGGGGAGCAGGGGTGCTGGCCTGGGTGGGCACAGCCCGGGAATGTCCCACCCCAGAGCCGGGAGGAGCGTGGCTCACCTCCTCCAGTGACAGGGGCTGCTCCTCCTGTCCTGCCTGGCTCCAGGAGAGGGCCTGGCTGCTTTATCTTCCATTCCAAACTGAAAGCACTGGGTGAGTTTCCAAAAGAGCAACTGTGCTCTAAACACAGCGAAAAAGCAAAGTCCATCCTGGTCTGAGCAGCCCCAGCTGCTCCCTGCTCCATCACAAACAGCAGCCCTGAGCCTCTGGTGTCACCATCCTGCACCAGCAGCATTAAAGCCTAAAATGGCTCCACGAACCAACTGGAGCTGCTTGAAAAGGACATTCTGTGTGGCCCTGGATTGTACAGTCCTCTCCAGGACAGGACCCCCAGCCATGTCCTGATGTCCCTGTCGCAGGGTGGGAGGCAGAGCAGGATTCAGCTGGGAGGACACAGGCACAGCTGAACGCCAGGGATGCACCTGAAGCTCTGAAACAATTCAGGTGGAAGGGGAACTCATTTCAGCAAGATCTGTGCCACCTCCCCAGCCAGGAGCTGTCACTGCCCCACAGACAGGTGTCCCTGCCCCGGGCTGTACCCCAGAAGAGTGGGGTACCCTCACTGTGCCCCAGCCAGAGGCCACGTGGGGCTGCCAGGGGGGACCTCACCCAGTGCCACTCCTGTGGTGCTCCCCAGGTCTGCCCTTCCCTGCCCATTTGGTCCCAAGCCTGAGGCACAAAGCTGCATTTCCTTCTACCAGCCTGGTGTCCCTGCTCTGCCCTGCTGTGTTTGCAGCTCCATCCCCCAGCCCAGGCCAAGGCTGCCAGCTGCAGAGCCCAGCCACACACAGAGCCACACAGGGGACTGGCAGTGGGCTCCTGGAGCTGGGCACGTGTGCTGTGATTGACTCTGGAGCTGTGCCTGCCCTGCCAGGCTGGCTGTGCCCAGGAAAGCAGCAGCCTGTCCATGCCAGGGACAGAGCCAGCTCCTGGGAGTGACCGACACGGCGGGACCGAGCACTGCACAGCCTCCAGTCCTGCCTCACTTACAGGGCACAGCTCAGAGTGCTGCGCTCACAGTGGCACAGGGACACGCCTGCCACAGGGCACGCTGCTGAGAGATTAAAACAACTGCCAAGTGAGAAAAATGTTCCATGATTTCTTCACTTCCTTGGACACTTGAGAAAAGCACAAGTGATGAGGATCTGGCTGGCTGATGTGAGGAAAAAGCAGGAATCTTCCCTGGGATGAGGGATGGGTTAAATGCTCTGTGCTCTCCAACCTACAGCTCTTGCAAAACCCAGATGCACCAGCAGCTGCCACACAGAATACAGAGAATTTGGGAAAAGCTGCCAAGTGCCTTGTCTGTTAAGTGCCTACAACACTCACATCCATGCTACAAATGATAATAACTTAAGATTTTTAGCTTATGGATTTTTTTTTCCTTAGCTTTTAAGTGATTGGAGTTGAAGGAATGTGTTAGCCCAGTCCCTGAGCAAAAATCAGTTTCAGTTCTGGGAGCTGCAAGGATGCAGCAAAGACCTGAATATTATATCCAAGTCTTAACATTGTGGCTTGGGAGAAGGCAATAAAAACCTCCCTGCATTAGGCTGATGTGCAGTTCCTGAGTACAGTCCTTTGACATGTGGCTTCCCTTATTCCATCCCTTAAACACTTTATTACTTTCTACACTTTAGGAAACAAAACAACTTTTGAATTCCTTTGCCTGTAGAAGTGTGAAAACAACTCCTTCCTAAATGCAGTGAGATCCCAAGTGGAGCCAGGAAGCCACTTGAGTTGTGCACCATAAACACTTCCACAATGTGAATTAATAAGTCTCTCTGAGGATCGGGAAGTGTGCCACATGCAGCATTTCTGAGTCCACAGCCCTTTTATCTAAGTTGTTTTTTCCTTTTTCCTTGTCTCCCTCCATGACAGTTTGGAGATTTTTGGCATCCAAACTACAGCCTGGCTTGTCAAGCTAAGCATCAACTGAGCCTTTATATGTACGTGAGAAATGAGAATAGAGACAAAAATAGTTATTAACTGTGCTTTTAGAATACTGAACAAGCAAAATGGCTGTGTGCCAGTAAAGGCAGGGTTTGGAGCAGTTCTGATCCACATCTGTTTGACAGTGGCCAGCACTGGCAGCTCCAGCAGAGCTGCTCCCAGGGCTGGATGGGAGATTGTCCCCTCTGCACGGTTCTGTCACCTGAGGACACCGAGTTGGGGCAGGGACCACATCAGCAGGGGCAAGGGGCAGGTTTCACACTGCAGACTTGGTGCTGCTGCAGTGCCTGCACCGTGGAGGAGACGAGGCTGCTCTGGACACATCCGTGGGGCAGAGCAGTCATGGTCCATGGGGACAGAGGGGAGAGTCCCCTCCCAATCCACCTTGTGACACCCGAGGGGTCCTCTCAGAGCCCTCAGCCTTCCAAGGAAGAGCCAAGTCCACCCCTTGGCTCCCAGAGGCCGGAGGGCCCTGCAGGGTCCCTGCTTCCAGCACAGTGACGTTCCTGCCCTCAATCACATCCACACAAACTGTTTCTCAGAGATGATCCCAGCTTGCTGCAAACACGAAAACAAGTTTGGAAACACTGGGAACACTGGACTCCATTAAAAAGAAGTGATCCATGCCAAGGCTGAGAGAACAGGAATGTGACCCAGCGGGACAGCCTTGGCTTGCAAATGGCTCGTGGACAAAGCTCGCTCTCTCCCTTGCTTTTCACCACTGCCAAGCAATGCCTCACTCCCTTTATTCTGGCAAGTGCCTTCAGTAAAATGTACAAGAATTTCTCTCCATGGAGGGAATTTTAGAGGAGAAAATGGAAAACGGTGCTGGGTGACCAGCTGGAATTCAGCAAGGTGCTGGAACAAAGACCTGCAAGGCTGTTATGGATGGCAGAACACCCAGGCCAGGACTGCAGGATGCTGCAATACCTGTGCCACACTTGGAATGGAATTTTAATTATAAATAGAAACCATAGACATGGCCCAGATCCTCACTCACTGCCTGGTGTCCTCAACACGCTTTGAAAAAAAGCCACTAAAATCAGACTGCTAAAAACACCAGTTCCTTTAGTAATTACTATAAAATACTTTCAGGCAGTTTTTAAAGGCATTAGTGAGATAAAATGAAGAAAAGAAATACTGCTGTTAAAGGTATGTTAACCATTCCCCTTATCATCCAGCCACTTTATTTTAATGAGGTTTGTTTTACTTCTGCTATTTGCTTTGTCACACGGCGCAAGTCTCTGAGCATTTCTGGGTGAGATAAATGACTTTGGAGCAGGTGGGGCTGGCAGAGCTGTGGCCTGCTGGATGCCAGCCAGGCTGGGCACGCTGTTGTCACTCATGCCCTGTGTCACAGTGGGCAGGCAGAGCCTCTGCTCCCATCCCAGCACAGCTCTGAGGGCTGCAGAGGAGAGAGCCTCACGCCGATGGCACGAGTGGGAGCACAGCTACAGGAGCTTTATTTATGGGGATATTAAATATGCAACAATCATTCCCCAACATCAGAGTAATAAACATCGCTGCTCCATCTGATCTGGAATCAGCAAGCATGCTTCTCACATTCACAGGGAGAGACAAAATGCTGAATTATTTATGCTTTGACTATGAACAAATATAGAGAAAATAAGTGAGTTTGGTACAATGCAGCAGAGCGGATTCAGGGCAGATTATTGTACATCTTTCAATCAAAACAGACTCTTTCATTACTCTAAACAATTGTTTCTCCTCCAAAAAAAGCGAGTTAAGGAAGTCTAATTAAGGGATACAGCAATTCCACAGGAAGGCAGGGCTGACTGACTTCCCAGCACACGGGAAGATCCATTTAGTTGGTAGGAGCAAACTCCTTCTAAACCAAAAGAATTCCATGTGGTCACCAAGTACCAAAGCAGCAAACACAAAATTGGGCATTCTGCCTCATATTTGCACTTCTCATCATGAGCCATGCTGTGCCAGGCTTCTGTGGGAAGCAGAGGAGCTCTCTGAAGGTGGAGTGTGTGGCTGTGCTGAGCCTCAGCCCTGCCACAGAGGGATTTGAAGTGTCCCAGGAAGCTCTGTCATTAAATGAATGAAAGGAGGATACTCCAGAGCTGCACAGACACCTTCCTACTTTCCATATAAATGCAGGATCAGTGTTACACCTTCCACTGCCCTGAGACCTGCAGCCAGAATTAGCTGATGTTTGCCATGCCCCGCTGACATTTCAAGCTTGGCAGGAATAAAAATCCACAGCAAAGTGGTGCAACTGCAGGAGGAATGACAAGAATTCTGGGACAGGAATGCCCTCAGAGCCTGATTTTCAGCAGCCACATCAAGCCCTTTGCTACCCACATGTGTGTGCATGTGATAGGGAAGGGGATGAGATGGGGAAGAGGGGATGAGAGCTGTCCTTCAATTTCTCAACAGTTCCTTAACTTAAATCCTTCATTCTGAGCATAAGTACTAAATCAGGCTCAAGGAAGGAAAAACTTAATTAATCAGAGGTAGCCAAGTTCAAAGTGCGCCTGGGGTCAGCTTTATTACTCTCCTTCACTTTGGAGGTACAGGGTTTACGGATAATCCCTGTCTGCTGCAGAATGACAGCTATGTGGTGCTGAGTATTATTTCCTGGCAGGAACTAAATTTGAAGGTCTCCTTTCCTTCCACTCATCTTTTAAAGTTTAATATTGTCACTGAGATATAACTGAGGGCCATAAATAGCACAAGGGTTTAAAATGCCTTGCCCAGCCTGCTGACACCTGGTGCCAGCTCCACTCCTGCCTGGCAGACTCCCCTCACCAAGGCTTTTGATCCCAGTCAAACTGGGAATTACTGGGGATGAGAAAGGGCTGTGTGGTGCCCTGAGGTACCAGGCCAAGCAAGCCCTCTATCATCTGCTTGCTGAGCACCTCCACATCCACAACTGCTGCTCAGTGCAGGGAACTGTATCATCAGAAAAACCACTTGATTATCTCCATAACAAACACTTGATTTTCTCCATGCATGGAATCGCTCCAGAATTTAACCAATACCAAGAGCCATCCATTACCTGATTAAACACCAGCAGTGACAGCAGCATCAAAAGCAGAATCAGGTGTTTGTGGAGCACCCCCTTGGCAGAACCAGTTTCCAGAGCTGCCCACACACTCTGCACCAGCCCACGGGCTCAGGGACCTGATCCTGCCCTGACCTGGCTGTTCCCTGCCCCCAGTGCTGGGAGTGAGCAGCCAGACTTTCCCCTTGGGATGGAACAGCCCAGCTCCTGTGTGTGGGGCAGGGGGCACAGGGTTCTGTGCCCTGCAGCCCATTCCCCAGCCAGGGAAGGAGGATTCTCCCACAACACACTCAGAACTGGATTTTTCCTTATTCCCAACCAGCTGGCAGCAGGCTGGGGGGGTTATTTTGTCAGACCTGGACAGGTTTGGTTATGGATCATCAGTTCACTCGGGACAGAGAGCCCTGCTCCATCAGCCCCAGCAGGAGCAGGGGGATGGAAGGAGCTGGCTGGGCCCTGGCCAGCCTGGGCAGGTGCAGGAGCTCCCCAAGGGCTCCCTCAGTGCCCTGTGCCAGGGACCAGCAACTTCCAGGGAAGCATTTGTTGAGCCTGGGATGGGGAGTTCTACCCCATGCCTAAATAGTAAAGCCAGCATTTAGTTCCTTCATCTCCACACGAAGTATCTCATTTCAATTTAATTTCACAGTTGTAATGGATTTTTCAAAAATATTCAAGAACATATTTACTTTCCAACATCTTATTTCCTTTCACATTTGAAAAAACTTTCTATCTAATCCCTCAAGTCATCCTACAGTCTGAATAATTTCAGGTTTTTAATCAATAGCTGTCAGACTTGTCAAATTACTTTAGGGACCACAAAGCAATTTTTAAACATTCATAAACCCTCGTAGAACAGTTAAGTGCACTGAATTTTAAAAGAAAGAGGAACTGAATAACACTGATCAAATAGGATTATATTCTGGCAAATTATAAATTAGTTTTTTTATGAATCTTCTCACAGCTACTTATCTAGTGTCAGGCTTCTTCTACTGCAGGAAGAAGTGACTGTTCACCTCTAGAGAAAGAAGCCTTTTCTCTCCTGTCTCCAAGCCTCCCTAGCAGGAACAGGGTGCAGCACCTTTTTTGTTGTCTTTCTTAAAAGCAACATCATTACCCAGCAGCTCCCCAGGGGTTCTCTCCACCATCCTGCTGCCTGGGCCAGAGATGGCCAAGCTGCTGCTCCCAAGCTCTGCAAATGCATCTTGGCTCCTGGCATCCTTCCCAACACAGTCTTTGCTTCCCAGTGTGCTTCTGGCATGTGCATCTGTCTGACACGTCAGTCTAGAAATGAGGGTCGCCAAAAGTTCTCAATTTGTTGGACATCTGTACCAAAGCACAGCCTGAACCTTTTATGGGGCTGATTTTGCACATTGCATTAGGCAAACTCCGAGGTGACTGTGGGAGCCTGTGCTGCTGTTGCCTGTGCTGTGTTTGCTCTGGAAGGAGAGATCAGGAACATCTGAAGAAGTCAAACATGTTTCTCCAGAAATGACTTTACACACCACAGTCCCACGTCACCACTTCAGCATCTTTCCTAAATTTGAGGGATGTGGCCTGAATAGGGAGGAAAAAAAGGAGCTTCATAGCTACATGAGAATGCTGGAAGTCCTCCAGGAAAAAGTGCAGCTCAGATCAAAGAGGAGCTGAAGGATGGTGAGAAGAAAGGAACGTTTGGTGAGAAGAAAGGAACGCCGGGCTGGCCACGTTGGGCTGGCCACATGCAAACAAACAAGCTCAAACCCTCCATCCTCCTCCTTCCAGCTGAAGCGACTCCTCTGCTGCCTCAGGACCTCCCCAGACCCAGCTGCCCTGCTCCTGTCCCCGTGGGAGGCTGTGTCCCCCTGGCAGCACCCCTGTTCAGTGGGAAGGGCTGGAGAGTCCTCTCTGTGGCACTGGATCCACCAGGACAGCAGGGACATTCCTGTCCCCTGGCTGCTGAGCCAGGATGGGCAGGACAGGGCTTTCCTGGGGGGATCACTGCGCAGGCAGGGCTGAGGGAGCAGCACACAGGCAGGACAGGGGGTGCTGAGTGCTGGGACTTGTCCTGTCTGCTGCTGCTTCATGTCCAGCATGGAGAGAGCAAGAGCCAGGGCCCAGGCCCCTCTGGAATGCTCTACCTTTTCCTGTGCCTTGTTTCAGCACTGTTTGTCTCTCTGCCCTTTCCCAGTGCTCCTCACACAGATTTGTGGCTGGTCAGCTCTGTCAGCCCTGCTCCCACCCCTGCATCAAACAATTAAACACCCGCCCAGCTCCCTGCATCTGCTGGGGATGTCCTTTGCCAGAGATGTGCAATTTTGTCTGCCAAGCCCCTACATACCAAACAATGGCTCCTTTTAACCTCTACACTGGTTTCTGGTTTCCAGAAAGACATCTCCATCAGCTCAGCACTGAGAGCAGCAGGGGAGCCCCATCCCTCCATGGTGCAGCTGCTGCCTGCCCAGGCACAACTGCCCTGGAGCTGCAGATCAGCAAACACACATTTCTGACATCCAGCTGACCTAGTTTTGACAGTGCTTCTGTGTCTAAAGCATTGCTGTGGGAGCTGAAGCTGTCCCAGCTTTGGGAAGCCTGGTTCCTGGAGCCCAGGTGGCCAACATCTGCTCCAGCTGCTGCCTCAGCCTGCAGCCAGGCCTGGGGCTCCTCCACGCCCAGGGCCCCGAGGGGCTGGGAGAGGGCACTGCAGGAACTGCTTGGAGCTCAATCCAGCCAGAAATGGGCCAGCTCTGGCTGATTCATCTCTGTAGTTCAAGTTGAAGACGCAAAATTTTTTCTCAATGAGAAAATCTCGGCAAGTTCTGAGGTTTTTGAGGCTCGCTTTGCTTTTCTCAGCGAGGTGCTTAGTGGGTTTGTCAAGCTTGACATCACAGACATCAAAAATGTGATATTCTCATTCAGTTTTCTCTATATTTAGCTTGTTTTCCTGTATTTAGCTGATTGCTGTTTGCCCAGTGAAGCAGAAACCCAAACCTCAGAGCACTGTGATCAACAATTTGATCTCAAGACTTAAAAACCAGTAAATAATAATAAATCTAAATAAACAGGAGCAGGACACTGAGCAGATGAGTTCAGTAAATGATGAAGCAAACTTCTTTCAACTGAAATGATTAATCCCCCTGAATTATATTTGATAAGGATTCAAGCATGTCATTACTTTGCATTAGTAATAATAATAATAACAATAAAATCCAAGTACGTTTTGTTGTGAGACACCCTGATCAGGGATTTGTTAAAGAACACTTAATTTCAGGGCAATTTCATTAAATGTAAAAATTAAACTGAATACAAGAGGCTGTGATTTGTGGGAGGAAAAGTAACTGGGAAAAAGAGGCACTTACAGGATCTAAAAAGAGACAAACACCCTAAAAGAAGCACTGAAGAACAAATTGTCATGTTCAGAGAGAGAAACCAGCCTGGAGCCCCCCAGGACAAAAACCTGAGAGAAGCCAACTGAATAAAATACCACCAGACAAGGGGGGAAGCTCCAGAGATGGAGTAAGAAAGTTGGAACAATTACTCCAAACATGATTTTAAATTGTGGTCAGTGTCCTCAGTCTGGTTCCCCATCCCCTGGGGGCATTCCCTTCCCCAGAGGCAATCCAGAGGCAGCAGGGAGGGGAGGCAGGAGCTGGCCTTGGCACCACGCTGGGGTCCCTGTTCCCCCACCTCTCCCGGGGTGCCCTCCTGCAGCTCCTGCAGAATGTTTGCTTTCCAAGAGCTCGTCCTGCATTTGTGAAACATTTCACAAACTCCATCAGTGCCTCAGGGAGCTGAGCCTTGGTCTGCATGGACTGGGAGCTGGGAACGGCTCGGGAACTGGCTGGAATGGTTCAGATCCTGCATGTGGAGGGGTGGGAGCTGATCCAAGGTGGATGGGAAGAGAAGAATGATCAAACAGAAAAGCTTGGATCTCTCGGAATACATCGGGTTTCTCTTAAGCCAGGCTGTATCTTCTCTTTCCAGAACATCTCCCTCCCACCTGCCAATGCGGTTTTTAACTTTTTAAATAGTTGGTGCCGCTTCCAAAATGTGTCTGCAACACTTCCAAAACTGATAGTTTCCCTAATAAGAAAAATAAATCCCTTCCTGACTGAATGCCATCATTAACAACCCTTCAGTGTCGTGCTGGCCTCCTGCTGTCCCCAAGAGCCGTTCAGTGTGTACCTGCCTGCTTGAGGCGCTCTCGGAGCCCAGCTGTGGGCCTGGCACTAAAGGGATGCCCACCCAGCTGGGCACTGGTGCTGCTGGACAGAAACACCCCCTGCTTTCAGATGCCTGGGTGCTTTTCACAGCTGAGGAGCTCAGGCAGCAGCCAGGCCGCAGCTGCGTCGGGAGAGAAAAGGGAAAACGCCGAAAGTCTCGTGCCTGTCGTGGTCTGTGGCAGGATGCTCTGAACAGAGACCAACTGCCAACACACACAAATTAATACCCACTTTAAACCCCACTGAAATGCTCAGTGCTGCAGGAAGATTTCCAGGCAGAAAAGTGGAGGAAGTGTCACATGAAGGGGTGAACCACGTGGACAGTCCTGCTGAGGAAACAATTCCAGCCTGAGAGTGGTACTGGGACAGGGCTGGGAACTCCGACACCACGGGAGTTATCCTGTGTTACACCTCATTCCTCTCATCAAAACAATAAACCTGGTTCAGCACTACAGTTCCATAGAAATACTGGCAGATCTGGCCTTAATACCCAGGTTTCTAATTAACACCAACTTTAGTGTCTGTGTGAGCCAAGAGGTCTCTGGGGTCCTTGATCAGGGAATAACTCTGGCCTGGATTGGTGCAGCTGTGCAGAGGGGGCTCAGGGCTCCAAGAGTCTGGTTCCAAAGCACTTTTTGGGGATCTTCCCATGGCACAGAGGGCACTCACAGGGCTCCTAGTGATCCATGAGGCTGCCAGGACAGGGTAGGGACTGGAGCATCTTTTCCAACCAGCTCCTGACAAAGCAGGAGGAAGAAACAGAGATGGAAAATACCCTGAGGTTGTAAGATTTTTTTTTTAAGTTCCATTGAGAAATTATTCCTGGGATTTGATTTGTTGCCATTCCCATTGGCATTTCTGGGAAATTGTCTTTTTATAAATAAAATATATTTTAAAGTAAAATGTCTTGCTTCTAGGTTTTCTGGTGCAACCCAGTGAAGAACACTGCATAATATCGTTGTAGAAAATAAAGCTCAATTATCTAATAGGCCTTGGATCTGTGCTGCAATTGTAGCAATGGGATGGGTGCCCCAAGCAACAGGAACTGTGCAAATATAGAAAGTGAGCAAAGCCACAGAGATTCACCATTTCAAACAAAAACTGCTGCAGTCATCCAGTCACTCAGCTCTGCAGCTGTGGGATGGAATATGGTCTGGAGCTGCTGCCTGCTAGAGAGCCTAAAATCAGACAATCCAGAATGGTTTGGGTTGGGAGAGACATTAAAGCTCAATCCACACCTTCCACTATCCCAGGGTGCTCCAACCCGGCCTTGGACACTTCCAGAGATCCAGGGGCACTCACAGCTGCTCTGGGCATCCTGTGCCAGGGCCTGCCCACCCTCACAGGGAGAAATTTCTGCTGTTTCTGCTTTCACTTTGAGCCAATTACTCCTTATCCTGTGACTACACTTCCTGATAACGAGTCACTCTTTGATGCTAGGAGGACTTATACAAGAGTAATTAGAGAATATTATCTATATGTGTTAGATGTTGCTGTTCCAAGAGCCTTTTCCTGTGAGCTGCTGGGAGGCCTGGCTGGCTTTGAGGCCTTTGGCAAGATTCTCCTCTGTCCTTTCCCTCCTGTTCCCTGCTCAGCATCCCAGAATAAGCTCCAACACCTCAGCAGGAAGGCAATCTTGTTAACAGAGGGAGAACACAGCTCCTGACCCTCGAAGGCAGGCAGGCAGGGCCCTGAAACTTTGGATTTATTCTTCTTGCTGATGTTGGTTGCTTAGCTACAAATATTCTCAATGCTCATAGAGGCCTCTCTCCATTAGTCCTCACCGCAAGGTTTTAAGTCCAGCCACAGTTTATTTTTCTTGAAACCTAGGCGATGAAATTTCTCCATCTGAGCTGGAGAATGCCCTGCTCCCGGTGCAGAGCCTGACAACTGCTGTTAGCACGAGCAGGAGCACAGGAGATGTCACCCTCCAGCACCGAAGATGGGCAACAGAGCCCGGCTCTGATGTAAGAGCACGCTTGAAAAAGGAAACAGAAAGGGAAGAAAAAAGTGAGAGCCAAGATTGATGAACCAAACCGAGCCTGCAGCTCAACCAGAGCTGCTGGCAGCTCGTCCTGTGGAGCTCTTCTGTGGCAATGCCTTGAGATGTGATGGGTCTGCTCAGCATCTGCTCCCAGCAGCCCGGGGCTCCCGGGCTAAACCAGCCGTGGGCAAATCGGGCTGGATGGGATCAGCTGGTCCAAGCCTGGCACAACATCCCCACACGATGCTGTCCCCACAGAGCTCCCTCTCCCCAGCCCGACGTGTGTCCCTCACTGCCTGAGGAGCTGGTGGCTGTCACCAACAGCTCTCCCAGGCTGCTGGAAGGTGGGAGCATTCCCTAACCTGAGGAGCACCAGCTCCATCCCACCCTGCACTGCCTCTGTGTGAGGGACAGGAAAAGGCCATCAACAGGTGACATGAGTCACTGGGAAATGATGGTCTGGTCTCAGGCAGGGAGAAATAAAATCACTGTGGAAACAATCACCTCGCAGAGCTGCCCGGTGGAGAACAAAGGGAGTTGGTCTGGGTAGGAACCTGGGGACAATGGTGGCACCAGCTGTGGGGACAGGGCAGGCAACAGAACTCAAACTCAGGGCTTTTTCCTGCCTGCTGAAATTAGAGAACAATGAGCAAAACCTCTGTGGTAGGAAAGGGAAGCAGCTCAGCAGGAACACACAGCTCTGGCACCCAAGTGCTTCCAGCAGGCCAGCAGCACCCAGCTCCTCCCAGCCCAAACTGGAATTCTGTAATCCCAAAATTACTGGATAGGAGGAACAGACAAGCACACAGAACTGTGAGTGCTGTCATATTCTGATGACTAAAAGCTGGAACACTTGAACAGTGAAAAGCACCTTTTGGGCTCACAGTGCTCGTGTTTGGTGAGCAGGTAACAGAGGAACACACTGGGAGTCAAGGGTCTCTTTATCAAACTAATTTTTTTTTAACAAACAACCTTGCAATGATGCCAAGAGAGAGCAGAAAGCTCCCAGTCAGCACTGCTCTGCAATCAGCGATTAATTTGTTGCCCAATGCTTTGCTTGCTGCCCATGACAGAGCTCATAAATCCTCATTTTTATTGATGTCCTGGCCGAGGGGGCATGCTGCAAAGGGCTGGCTTGTGCTGCAGGTGTCCTGGGCAATCACCTTGCAGGATATGACAAACTGCTTAGAGGCTTTTGTGAAGCCTTTTAATCATTTTACCAGTCTAATTCTTGTTTTTATTGTCTTTGCTGTAAATCCATGGCAGCAGCTCAATTTGCATCCTGCTCTTTCGGGGAAATGGAGGGTGAGACCCTCCCATGGCAGCAGGGCAGAGGTGTCACCTCTCAGTGCCATGGCCCCAGCACAACACAGAGCATCTCCAGTGCCACCAGCAAGGTCCCAGTGGAACTGGGGCCATTCTCCCCTCCTGGCTGCTGGTGTTACCACAGTGGAGGGGAAGACATGAAGACAAATGGTGCCTGTTTGAAAAACGACAGAAATTTCCTATATGGTGAAGAGGTGGAAGAAGGAACCAGTGCTGGGGGAAGGGAGACTCTATTGGAAAAAGTTTTCAGCCATCAATGTCTACTGGACCAGTCTAAAGAAGTATTGAAGTCTGGGTTTTAACAAGTCTTAAAATCTGGGTCTGCAGCGCCTAAAATTGCGACTGAACAGAGCAGTGCCTTTACTTGATGGTATCCCAGGTGATACAACTCCAAGTTCTGTGAATGTCTCCTCTCAACACAAGTGACAATTGTATCTTATTAAATCTGTCATCAAATTGCAGGTCTCTGAAACGGTGCAAGTCAAAGAGAAGCAAAGCAGGGGGGTGTTTCTGTACAATACCCAGTGGAGCTGAGGGAGCCTTTTACATAAGAAAGGTGTTATTTCTGCCACTTTGAGCAGAAGGAAACTCAGGGAATTACTGAGTGCTTTCTCATCCCACCCACGATCTTCCCAGCTTCCCCAGTGCACTCCAGGGCAGCCTGGTGTGGGCTGGGACAGCAGCAGGCACGGGGTTGTGGCTCAGGGAGGTGGAGCTCCACGCACTGGGGTCACTGCAGGGAACAGAGGCTCTCCTGAGGAACTGGGGCTCCCCTTTGTCTCCCATCTCCTTGTGCCAACACTGGCACTCCAAGGCCACAGGAGGTGGCTCAGCCTCACCAGAGGCTCTGTTGTCTTCTCAAGCCCCACAGCAGCTCTCTTCTCTGAGCTCCAGTCCTGCCCAGGGACACCTCCCACTAATTGCTGTGCAGTGGGAAGGAGGATGGTGCCAGGAGATGCAAACATCCTGCAAGGTCACACGTGCTGCTGGCTGGGCCTCTCCAAAGATCATCCACACCCAGCCCTGCTCCATCAGTCCTGAAGTCATGGCTGGGAATCAAGAGGAAGCAAGGAGAGTCCTATCAGCTTACCTCTGAGCATTAACACAACCATTAATTACCACTTGCTCATTAGGCTACAGCTTAATGAGGACCAAGAGAGATGGGGCCATGACCTTTCCTCTCTCCCTGCACACTCCTTTCCTTACAGCCATGCTCTGAGCCACAGTCCCTGGTCCTGCCTGGGGCAGATGCTCAGTGTCAGCTGTGAGCAGCTCCCAAATCCGAATGAGGCTTAAAGCAAGCATTCCCTGCTGTCATTACATGTAGGTGTTCCTAGTGCAGGTATCACAGAATCCCAGAACACTTTGGGTTGGAAGGGACCTTAAAGTTCAGGTTGTTTCAAACCCTTGTCACAGGCAGGGAACCTTTCACTAGACCAGGCTGCTCATATTATTATAAATATGCTTTGTTTTTAAGCTTTGCTGGGATTATTATTTGCTGCATTTATTGGCCAGCGCACGGCTGTGAGGGCTAAGAGGGATTCCACTGCTGTTTAAGGTACTGTGATACTGGCCACCCTGCAACTTTTGGGAAAAAGGAGATGGGAGGGAAGAAATGTGTCTGAAGCCTAATGAGGACACAAGCACTTGCCAGATTTTAATTTGAAATACTTTCTTTCTTTTCAACCATATCCTTTTCCGCTGGGCTCTGCAAAGAGCAGAGCTGGACAATCGTACAGGAAGCTGGGAGAGACTAACAATGGAGGAGGAGTGGAGAGGGGAGTGGAACCAGCCTGTCTCCTTGTACTCAAAATGAAACATGATAAAGAAACAAATTGCATAAAGGATGACTAACAAAGACAGCTTTAAAAATCGTTTCAGGGTTAGTCTTCTCAGGTTGACAGCAGGAAAGGACGTTCGGTTTCACGCATTACGTAAGTTTTAGTCCATCTCCCTTTCAAGTTCTCTGTCTGCTCCTACCACAAATCCAGCCACCCACACCCTCTGAGACCGCCTGCAGACCCCCAGGCACGGCCACTTCTTTCTTTACAATCACACAGATCTTTTACAACGGCTTGGGAAAATCTCTGCATTCTGCCTGGCCCCTCAGCTCCCCATGGATGGGAGGGAATTGCTTGCCTGGTGTCCGTGCTCCCAATGCACCGAATCCCTTCTGCAGGAGCAGCAGAAGGGCAAAGCAGAGCCTTCCCAGCAAACCCTGGCACCAGGTGACTCCTGCGGGCTCCTCTCTCCCCGCGATGCCCGAGGCAGCGCCGCACGGCTCCGTGGCAGTGATGGAACACAGAGGTTGGCTCCAGGCACAGCTGCCCGACCCCCACAGGAAACAGCACAAACATCTGCACCACCGAGCTGCCTGGCAGAGCTCTGCTCCGGCACTCCAGCCTTTGGAAATCCAGCACACTGCAAGCTGCCGTAGCCCCGGCGATCCCCACCAGCTGAAACAACGGGCTGGGAAGTCTGTTTGCTCCATATCTGCTCCCTGTCCCTTCTGAAAATGCAGTATATCAATTCAAATGATTGTAAAGGTCCAGCTTTTCCAATATGGATCATCCACTTCCAGAGCAAGCTCCTAAAGGTGCAGGGAGCACTGTGTCATTGCAGTGCCATTGCACTTGGGCAGATCCTGGTGAACCACCGAAGAGAAAGGTAAGTGGAAAACTACCAGGCACTTACCCAAGCCTCCACGGGACAGGGAAATAAGATCAGGACAGAAGTACAAGATCAGGACAGAAAAGCAGTGCTGAGGTTCCCAGGAAAGTCAGCTGCTGCGGGAGCAGAGCGAGTCCATCCCCCGGCTCCCTCCCCCGGCCGGCTCTGCCCGGTTTGGATCCAGCTGCTCTGGAACCGCTCGCAGACTCCGGGACGGAGAGACTTCCTCTGCAGCTGATAGTGGGGTTATGAAAGTAAACTGACTATTGCCCTTTGTGAGAGGAGGAGGGGGCTGGGAAGCTCGGCCCCTTCCCTTCCTTTGTAATTCAAACCCTTCCTCGAGGCTCAGTGTTTTGGAGGAGAGGCATCTGCTCCAGCCCCGTCCCGCTCACACCGGCCCTGGAGGGGAGCCAGGCTCGCAGACTGCGCTCGGAGCTTACATGACAAAGCAGCTCGTTCCTAATTAAACTTCATCCAGCACCTTTCTGTCTCATACATAATTAGCGCAGAACAACAAACATAGAGGTAAGAAGGGAGAGTTTGAGCGCGGGCTGCTCTGTCTGCACCTCTGATTAAATTTAAGATTTCCTCTTTATTAATGCAGTAACTATCTCCCATCACTTCCAAAACATTCCGTATCCACCATCCCTGCTGGGGGCACTTGGCCTGACACCACTCCAAAGACTGGGCAGGGCTGGGAGGAGGAATGGGAGGATGGATTCGAGCAGGGATGGCAGGAGGGATGGAGCAGGGATGGAGCAGGGATGGAGCAGGGATGGAGGAGGGATGGAGGAGGGATGATGGCTGTGTCAGAGGAGTGCACATTCCTGAGCCCTCTCTGACACGGCGCTGCTCCCGAAGCCTGTCAGTGTTTCCCTAGGCAACTGCACCAGGATGGGGCAGCTCTGATCTTTATTATCTTTATTACTCCCTGAAAGCAATCTTTAAATTTAAAATCAGACTATAACCGCTGTCAGCTTAGCTCGCAGCCTCCTTCTATTGGTATTTACAAGTTACATTTTAAATTGTAAAGAAGTCCAGGCACACGGGAGTTTGTCCACAAACCAGACAGATGCGAGTTAAAGCACATTCTCCTCAAATCCGCCTGAAATCTAAACTTTTATTATTAGCCATCCCCAGTGTGATAATAAACTCTAGTCCCTGACAGCAACATATGGATCTCATCTCCACTGTAGTCCAATATTACAATAATCCACAGTGACCTGGTAAACAGGCTCAATCCAACAGATTTTACTTCACCCTGTCAATGAGAAAGTTCTGGTATATGACAGAAATAAAAGAAAAAAACCTGGAATATTTTGTTTAATTTCCCACAACCCCCTACGACTCCCAAATATGTGTGTCTGTATTGTTCTAAGACACAAGGAGCTTGTTTTTCTTCTAATTACACTGGTTTGAAGTAATTATTCTCATGTATTCTCCATGTACATGAGCATATCAAAATAGGAATTGACCCAGTATCAAATATTCCCTGTTTTAGGAATTATTCCAGCTGCTTGTAACACTGAAGGTCCATGAGAGCCTGGGAGAATGTATCCACATGCAGGCTTATCTCTTCATTTCAGACCATTCATCATCCCTTGCCTGGAAGCAACAGTTAATTTCCAACAACTCAGTGTCAAGATGGCAGTTTAAATCCTCTTGAGGATTGCCCCAGGAGAAGATTTTGTCCCAGTTCTTTTGCAGCCACTGTAGAGTCAGCCTCTTTTGATGTCACTCAGTTTTAGAGTGTGATAGAAATAAAGAAAGAGTGAAGATCTGCTGGTGACCATCCCAACCCAAGGAAGGATCATCTCTCCAGAGCCTTCTCTCGGGATTTCAATAGGGACAGAAATTAAGAGACAGAATGGTTTGGGTTGGAAGGGACCTTAAAGATCACCCATGTCCCTCCCTCCTTTCATGCTCAGGGACACCTCCCACTACCCAGAAAGGGAAAATACAGTCTGCCAGAAAATGCTGCATGGCATGGAGAGCATTTCCTGGCGTTACCTTTTTCTCTGGATATAGGTTAGCACAACTCTTGCATGAAGTAGGAGATACTTTCAACTTAGAGTGGAGGAGAAGGACCTGAGCCAACACCAACAGACTGGACCTTTCTGAAAAGGCCACATCCCAAGCAGACCTGTCCCCAGACCTCCCAAACAGCAACCCCGATAAAACCCCCAGGAAGAACCCACAGAGCAGAGTCTTGACATCCCCCTCTCCCTTTTTCTGTCTCTCACATTTCTTTGGATTCAGCGTTATCTTTGTAAGGACTCTCAGCATGTTTTACTGGTGTCAGTGCCCCTTTTACCAAGGACAATCTGCATGGAACATTTTGGAAAGCAATGATTTAAGAAGCTGCAGGCAGCATGGCAGAGTGGCTGACGAGCCATCTCTGGAAATCAGAAGGTGTCTAAAGAGGGTGTTTACAAGCAGAACGCTGCTAAAAGTCTGCCTTGGTTGCAGATAACAAGGCTGAGACAATGACAGATTTCCTTCCCCTGGCAGCCAAGAGCAGCTCCCCGTGATTGCCTCGCCGTGTTTATCCAGGATGCTGGGAGAGAGCAGGCACCAAATATGCAATTAATTGGCAGTTTGCAAGAGCATATTGCCTAAAGATAAACAGAGTGGGTGATCGTGTCGTATGGAAAACGGCTGAGTGCTGCAGATGTAGTGTTGACCCAGTTTAAAAAAAAAGAAGTTTTTTTTGTTCTCTTGGAAAATAAATGTACTGAAATGAATACTTTCTTTCCTTTTGCGTGGTCCCTCTGGCCTTTGAATATTTCGTGTACGTAAGCCATTCCAGGTTCTTTCTTAATCTGGAAGTACATAGTAAATTATGAATTAGCTGAAAAGTTTTCCTGCTGACATCAGAGGAGCAGGAGGGACACTGTGACACGGAGTTAATGGCCTTCACTTCCCAGAGCGGGTTTTGTGAGCAGGGGAAGACACGACTGGATCTAAGTGGGAATCAGGTGATGTGGAAAGGAACAGAACTGCCCAGGTCAGTGGATGTGGAGATCAGGTGCAGAGGGAGGAATGGTTTTTTCCAGAATCATGGAATCACAGGATGGTTTGGGGGGGAAGGGACACCTCCCACAGTCCCAAGCCCTGTCCAACCTGGCCATGGACACTTCCAAGGCTGGGGCAGCCACAGCTTCAGGGAGGATCTGGACCAGGATCAGGGGCCTGGCAAAAGGAGAGGGCTGTGAGTGGGAGGGACAGGCTCCAGTTTCCAAATACAGATATTGTCAGACAAAATGGCACAAAGATGACATGAAACCCAGAGTCAGGGAAGGAAGAAGATACAGGAGAAGTCTGAAAGCTACTGAGGAGCTCAGGATAGGATACACACTGTGGAAAATGGGCTGAGTCTGGAAAGGGAAGGGGAAAGGCAACCTGAACGTGATGCTGCTCAAGCTGGGAAGAGACAGAAGGGATATCTGTGACACCATCAGGGCAGCAGCACAAAAGCTGTGGATCAAGTGCAAGGCACAAATGCTAAAGAGAGAAGCTCTCACTTTCAGGAGATGGAATTCATTGGGAGGAAAGTCCTGATGTAGAATTTCAGACTGAATGTTTTGCAGTCCCATGCAGCAGTAGCAGGCAATGAAAATCAGTGCTCACAGGACAAAAGGACACTCTCCCCTCTCCTATTTTATATTCAGTGCTATAAAACTCAAGCCCAAAGCACATGACAGATCTCTCACTTCATTTTACTGCAACCACACTGACCTTACCAGCACTGGTCAGATCCAACAGGAAAACAAGTCACAACCTGGCAACTCCTTTGCAGGAATAATGCACTGAGATTGTATCTGGCCTGACCAACGTGATGACACCAAAAATGCCTTTAGAGAATTCCTGATCCCATGGGGAGATTGCTACAGCAGGCTTGGACTTGTGTTGCTGGATCCTCTGGCTGTGCCCTGGGCCCAGGCTCTGAACAGAGTGGATGGGGTGCACTGCACACTCCACAGGTGAGCACCTTCCTCCTTCCACACTGAGGTGATTCCAGGTGAATTCTTCATGCAGGACTCAGTCCAGGTTTCCTTTGCATTCCCCCAAAGGCCAGGCCTCAAGGAGGAACTGGAACACCAACACAGGAGCTTGGTGTTTCAGAAGCATGGCAAAAATTCAGCAGCTTTAAAAAAAATCTTTTTCTTTTAGATCAAAGTTTCTGTATTCGGGTACCTAAAATTAGCCAGCAAAATAAGTGACATTTTATTCAGAGATGCAAAATTTCCATTGATTTTAATGGATTCAGCATCCCAGAAAACTAGGCCACTTATTTATGTACCTACATAAGCATTTGAATCCCTAACTTGAAGGAGCCAAGTTTGTAAATGATGACCTTATGTTTTAAAAATCATGAGACAACTCTGCATGCATCAGTCTGTTATTCCCTTTATTTCTGTCAGCAAGGCTCATTCAGAGGTAGATTTAAGCTGTAAAATGTGCCTTTAAAGTTTCCTGCAATAAGGTCTCCTCTATTTAGCAAAACACTTAGGCACAGCTTAATGTCTTCCTGAAGAGAAGCACTTGAGTGAATCAAGGCTAACAGCTTCCTCACAGCCCTCCTTGAGATGAGGAACGAATCTCTGTCTCCCCACAGAAAATTGCTGATCCTGATGGGAATGGCTCAGCAGCCTTGAAGGCTCTCTCTGCCTCATCACTTCACCCAGGAACAGACCAACACTGCACAGCACTTGGGTCTACACAGCACAGCAAGGTACCAACACTGAAAAAAACCCTCCACAGGTGCCCCAGGCCAGGCTGATGGGGCTTGGAGCAGCCTGGGACAGTGGAAGGTGTCCCTGCCCAGGGCTGGGACTGAGCTTTAAGGTTCCTTCCAACCCGAAGCAGTCTGTGGTTCCAGGATTCTGCAGGGATGTGTGTTTTGGGCAGGGAGGGAAAGGGCAGCAAGAAGCAGCCAAACCCCAAGCAGGAGGTGTCCCTGGGGAGGGCAGGCGTGAAGCAGTGAGGCAGAATCCCTCTGCTGATGCAAAACCTCGACCTGTTCCTTACCTTGTAACTCCTCGCTGGTAATCCTGTGCCACTGTGAGCCCCTCAACAAACTGCCATGTGGCTGCTTAAAGAAAGAGCTGTATAATTTACCTCTGATTGTTTCAAACAATTGGCAGGAAACAATAGATAAAAACTGACAGGACCTTCACAGTTAACAATGCAACCTAATGAAGTGAAATACTGCTCAGAGAAATATTGTGACAGGTATCCATGGATTCAAATAAAGGGAAAGATGTGGTGGGGTAGATTGGGCTCTGCAGTCCTTCAGCCCTGACTGTGAAGAGGAATCACCAGATCTTCCTTCCCTCTGCCTCAGTTGTGTCAGGCTGGTTTGGTTACACAGCACTGAATGCAAGTTTGTGAAAGCACAGAAGGTAAAGAATCTCCCAGAGAGGAGCTAAAACGAGTTGAGCTCCAGTCTGCCACATTTTCACATTCCTGCAGCTGTTTCCAGCAGGATTTCACCACTGGAATGACACGGTCCATGGGAGAGAAGCAACGGGGGAAAACCCTGGGCTTGGGCAGACCCAGAGCAGGAGTGAGCTGCCAGCAGCAGCATTTGGTGCAGGTGCTCAGAGGGACAGCGCTGCAGGAGCTGGGCACAGGGGCTCTGGCAGGACATGGAACCTCGGCAGGAAGAGTTACTGGCACTGCACACAGCCACAGGCTCTTCCTCTTTTCCTTTATCTCACAAATTGCAGCTCAGAGCCTGAATTATTCAGAGCAGACTCCAGTGACAGCTCCTTGGAGCAGGGGGACACAGGCACAGATGGCAGCTGCAGTTCTCCCTGCGCAGGCGTGTTCGACCCCAGGGGCTTTGGCTGGACAATTAGCACAATTTGTTAAGCAGGCAGGAGGCAGCGAGGTGGAGCACACATGCAGAGGGGGTGGAACTGCCCCTCTCCTCGTGCTGTGCTCACAACAGAGGATGCTGAGATGAGCTGCACCCCTGCCCTGGCAGGGGACAGACCCCAGGACGGACTGGGCTGGTTGTTTGGGGGGTCCCCCACTGGCTGGGCTAAAATGACATTAGAAACTCCAAGATTTAATGACCAAAAGCACTGTCAGGGAGCTGTTCCCTGTTGTGATCTTCCTGCAGGCAAGGTACAATTGTCTCAGTGTGCTGTGAGGAGGCTCTGTGCACAGAGCAGGATCAATAACTTGATGATAAATCTATCTATACCTATATCTAGACACTGCTGACTGTGACACAGCCCTGGTCATCCCTCACAACAAGGTTTCTGGCTGCTTGGTCCCCCTCCATGCTGCCAGCCTCCTTCTGCCTTGGCCACAATGGAGACAGACATCAGGCTGCAGCCTTCCCAAAAAATCACAGGCAAACAGAGCATCTGGACTTTGAGGCAAGTTAAACACTGGGAACTAATTTGGTTTCCATGGTGAAGGACTGTGAAGTTTCACTTACCCTCGGAAGAATGGGAGGTTTCCATTTGCTGGCCTCAGGTAAAAGTACAAAGAAAATTACATCTGGATGGGAGTGGAGACAACTGACTGGGAGAAAACTGCAGGAGAAAATGAAGGGGGAAATGGTGCAGCTCCAGCAGCACCAGTGTGTGACACCAGTGTGATGCACCCTGGCCAAATTTCTGTTATTACCTGTCCAACTCTTTTACAGAACTCAGTGAAGGACACCCTGACCTGTGGTGGGAATGTGCTCCAGCAGCTCTGAGGAAGCAAACAGGCAAATCCCTGGGAAGGCAGGGAAGGGAACTGTGATGTGTGGAGCACAGAGCCACGCAGGGCTCAGAGCCCACGGGGACCCTCGGGCCCAGGGGCAGATCCTCTGCATCCACGGCCACTCCCTCTGCACACAGTGAGTTTGTTTATCTGCTCTGGACAAACCCAGAGAGGGAACATTTTAAAAAGCATCTGCTCTGCTCTCAGCAGTCCCTCCCAGCACCAGGATGCAGCATTCCCCAATAATTTCAGCTAAAGCTGTTCAAGGGAATGTGAGACGTGCCAGGCTCTGTGTTTCTAATGGAAGCTGACACTGCCAGCACTGGAAATCAGATGGGAAGAAGTCCTCAGACAAGGAGACTGATTAAAAAACATAACTGACAATGGCAAATAGCTTAAAGGATTTAAAACCCCCAAAATTAAATCCATCTTCAACCCAAAAATAAAACACATAGAAAATCTTTACTTTTATGCAAGTCAAAGTTAATTTAAAGGCAAGGCAATACTCTAAAGGTCACATGGATCTTTCACGTATCCATATACCTGATAGTCAAGGCTCTCTTTTCGAACTGCACTTGAAATTAATTTAAAATTTACTGATGTTTCTGAACTCATTCAACTAGAACTTCACAGAAGAAGGCAAATAGGGGCAACTGGATCAGATCAAACATCATTTTCTGGGTGGCAAGAGGGAGGAATCCTCCTGCCTGGAGCACTAAAAAGGTACCAGGAAGTCTTTGGAGCAGCTGCCCCTCTGCCCTGCCCCAGGGACCTGCACCCAGGCACCAAAGGCACCAGAGTGCCTCCACTGCCAGCCCACCTCCTCACAATTCCCTGCATGGCACAAATATTCCCACCAGGAATGGCACCAGTTTTGTTTTCAGCATGTTGCTCTCTCTGGGTTAAGCAGAACTTATGTTCCATTCACAGAAGAAAAGTCACTCTCTGTGTGAGAAAACACACAGCAGGCTCGAGTGTGACACTGCTGTTACCACACCCCAGCAAAGATGAAAGAAACAATAATAATAGTAACCAAAAGTTTAAAAACATCTCTATGCATATTTCACTATGACAGAGATTTGCATGTTCATCTCCAAAACTGGGTGAAAAGAGTCTTAAAATATTGTTTTTGCTATTTTAACTGTAAATACAGGAAGCTTTTTCTGTCTCTACCTACTCAATGACACCATTTCAAGACTTTTTTTTCCTACATTTTTGCTAGACAGAAAGGAGAAAAATAGAAGTAAGGAAAGAAATAAAGTCCTGGCTTTTAACTAGTGAAAACTCAAAGTAGTCAAAGTTATATAATAATCCTATGAAAGTGGGGGAACTTATTAGCATGGAGTGAATCAGAGGAGGTTCTGGAAAAGCTGCACAGGGCAAGTGCCCCTGAGCTGTGGCTGCAGCCAGGACAGCACTGAGGAGGGAATCTCTCTGAACCAACGTGTTTGAAGGCTGCAAACAACCTGGATGTTCAGTTTGGTCACTCACAGCTTGGGGCAGCCCATAAAGACCTTTGTGTGATTAATCTCTCAGATACAGCCCCAAACCCCAAGTTTCCAAGGCCCCTGGCTGCAGCATTGCTGGTCCCTGGGGAATGAACACCCCAAACCTGCCCCTTGTGCAGCTGCCTGGTGTCACCAGGGCACTGTCCCCCTCCAGGAGCAGCAGGGGCTGTTCCAGGCAGGATCAGGGATCAGGGATCAGGGATCAGGGCTCTGGAGCTCTCATTCTCTCCCTGTACCCTGCCTGAGCCCAGAGTTTGCTGCAGCCACCACAACACAATCCACCAGTCCCGTGTCCTCCGGATGCCATTAATAAATACTAAATGAAACCACTGGGAAAAAGGGAGAAAAAATCTATCTCCAACGTTTTGGAGCACATTGAGAGGCCAATAGCAGCTGCAGGCCCGAAAGGAAAGTTCTGAGGGGCTCTGGGAGCAGCAGCTTTGCAGCGGCACACAGACAGGTTTGCTGGCACTCCTGCTGCACTAACAGCCCTTGTTTCACTGGGATGAGGGGGGAACAAATCTGCTTCCCATCAGCTTTCCCATGTTTGGGCTGTGGGAAGTATTATTTCTTGAGGATGAGGCAGTTTATTGGCCAGGGATATTTCCAGTGAATTTATTTTGTTGTTGTTGTGAATTTGGATTAGAGGCATCTCCTTCCTCCCCACAATTGCTGGCAGCGTGCTGGAAAGATATGATTAATTAAAGTGTGACTATGAATCCACTCAGAGGCTTAGAGTTTTCCTCCTCTTAAGACTAAATAGAGAAAGGGCCACTTTACAAAGTTCAGACCTTGAAGCAGATTTCAAAGTACACTCAGTTTAGCTCAGCAGTTTAGCTCAGCACAACGAGGAGGTTCAACCTTCAATATTTAAAAGCTATGAGCCCTTGGAGAGAAGAGACTTCTGCTTCTGGTCCAATTCCAAAGACAGAAATAAATAAATAAGAGATAAATAACCAAGGCCTGCTCAGAAAGGACTCCAGCAGCACAGCAGAAATACCCTGCTCACCTGGGGACTCCTCTTTAGCCTATGTGACATTTTTACCTTTGTAAGCAGCTCAGCCACGAACACACACAGTCCTGAGGTTGCAGATTAAAACAACACATTCTGGCTCTTGCTCTGCAAGAAGCCACTGGAAATCCTGGAAGACCTTCAAAACTGAGCAGTGTAGTACTTGAAAAGGAGACACAGCTTGACTAAATTGAAAAATCTGAATTTCCTAACATGGACTTAAAAGGTGCTACTGAATCTTTAATGACTGCAAGACAGAGTTGGCTCAATCTGAGCAGGGCTCAAGGTCTTCTTTTGAAGAAGTCAAACTTAAAAAAAAATAAAATAAGAAAAATGTCTGCTACATTCTAAGGTCACAAAGGGTTCCATGAAACTCTGAATCTCTCCCAACTCTGACTTCCTAAATGACAGTCACTTGTGAATCCCAAGCACCCACTTCAACCGAGCATAATTAGCTGGGGAAGGAAAACACACCAGCCTGAAAGAGTCCTTCTCTAACAAGAGGTTGTGAGGGGCAGTGTGCTGCAGAAACAGATGGAAAATGGGGCTATTTATTTATTTCAAGAGCACAGAATTCCTATTCATTAAATGTTACTTTTAAGCTGTTTGGCACCCAGAGTTTCTGACTGACGGATGGCTCGGGGGGACGGATCGAGGGTGGGAAGCTCAGGTTCTGTTTCATACTGGTATCCATGGGTCATTCCCAGCCCACTTTTCCAAGCTCTCACACTAATTTCCCACCACCAGTATTATCTTCAACCCCCACAGTCAGATCCTCTGCATCACTAATTCTGTTTTAGACAAGAACTCTGGCTCTTCTGTTTCAGACAAGACAAGGCTACAGTGAAGCACCTGAACAGATGAGCTGTAAATTTAGATGGTGCAAGACCAAAAATATAAATTTAAAATTAAATATTTAAAGGGCAAAAAAATAGAGAAACTCTTTGAAAGAATAGCCATTATTAGAAATTACAAATCTGCATGCTAATTTATGTGGTTACTATTGACATTTTCTTTCTAATTCAGCTTTTAGCCCTTTTCTTGCATGCAGATAAATTCTAGTTAAGAGCATTGTGATGTGCAGAAGGCTTAATCCAACAGCAACCCCCTAATATGCAATTTAAGGATCTCAGCTTCATTAATAGTCCTAGGAGCAGCTTGTTTAACAGATTATTTCATGGGGCTGAGTCCATCTGAGACACTGGGGACAGGAATTGCCTTCCCACAGCCACCCTTTGGAATGCACAGGCTCCTGTGGGGATGGAGCTCCTTTCAAGGGCATTCTCCACCCTCAGTCCATTTACTGGACAGGTAAAAACTGCAGAATCCTGGAGAGGTCTGTTTCCCAGAGATCCCAGCATGATCTCTGCAGGCATTTTGATAAGAAAATGAAATGAATACCCAAACACTCTGCTTCTCATCAACCATCGATTCACCTACTGGCACTTTCAGTAATAAATTAGATCAATGTAATTATTGTGTGTGCACACAGACGTCAAATCACAATCACTATGATCAGATCAGCTGGGTGTTTCCTAGAAAAACAGTATTTATCCATATTTGATAGAGGAGAGAATGTTCATCTGCCCATCCAGAACCCAAAAGAGACAAGCTTCCCAATGAGGTTTGACGCTGTGTACCACAAACTAAATCCTGAAAATAATTTACTCTGGGAAACAAATGCATTATTTTTCTATCCAACCACTTCCTCTTCAATAGATCCAACTATTAGAAAAGCCAAAAATCCCCCCAAACTCTGTAGCTTTCAATGCCCTGGAGCAGGTCAATATTTTGTGGGCACAATGCTCACCTTTGTTGACAGGCAGCAGCTGAGTTGACACAGAACCCCAAAGGAAAGCACCAAGACCCCCAGAGAACAAATCCTGCCCCCACAACAGCCCCCCAGACATCCTCCCCTGCTCCCCCATGAACCTCCCTGCTCTCAGACCCGCCCTGGGATCCTCTGGTGCCCCTGGGAAGCAGAAGAGACCTGGTGGGTGCTTGGCTCCTCCAGCACATCCTCCAGGCAGGGTCAGGGCTGGGCAGCTGTCCCTGCTTCTCCAGGCAGCTCCAACTGACCCGTGGGGGCAGGCAGGTGAATTCCCAGTGCCTGGATGCTGCATCTCCCCACCTTGTCTCCTGTTTACCTGTCAATTATCCCCCTGGAATTCTCCCACCTCCCCCTGTTGACACCTCGGCTGTACATGGTTATGAAATGCACGCTCTGTTATCTGTCAGCGACCCAGATAAGAGCCCTGCCTGAGCTCCACGCTCCTGCAGCAGCTCAGGAGCTCGTCCTTCCCCGGCAGAGCTGCTCCCCAGCTCTGGCTGGTGCTGCCAGCCTGTGCTCAGATCACACATCAGGGCCTCGGCAGACGCCGTCCCAGCCACCAGGGCCCGAGCCTACTTTGCTGCCTCCAATTTAGCTTGTTAACCATTCCCAAAAATGAGTATATTTTAATTACTGTTTTCTGAGAATTGGGATTATTTTCCTTCTAAATATATTCGTCTGATTATCTCCAGGATGAAATTCATTTGGTTAATTACCATCTTTTTAATTTGTTTAAGACTGTGTTTCAGTTTCCTGTGCTGTAACACCTCCCTGCCAGCTCTGCCTGCATTTATTCAGTGTCTGACAGATTCCTATCTCAGAGAAAAACAGAAGGTTTCCATAAAAAACATGCAGTGCCCCAAGCCCTGCAGCAGCCTGTGATCCCACCTGAAATCAGGGGAAGGAGGAGCAGAATTCAAACGTAGGACCCTCTCAGCCTCCAGTTCCACTTCCAATCCATGCACTCAATCCAAGCCCTCCTGGCAGACACCCCCTCATGTAACATCTCATTCATCAGCCAAACCACAGCACTTTGTACCTGGATTATTCTACTGTCATCTTATTACTACCCCAAAACAGCAACAGACAAATTCCAATTTCATTACCAAGATCTTGATTCCAGTCACTGATGCATTTACTGGAAGAACCCAAATGTAATTTTATTTCCAGTTTCCTAGACTGTCCTAATAATAAAAAATAAAATCTTCCATGGGTAATGCAAACGAGACCAATGGAGACATCAGGAGAAATTTCAGATATTGTTAAGCCAACAGAAACCCCACCCAAAGGGAAAGGTCATGGCACCTAGTTAAATTATATACATGGTCTTGAACAGCAGGAGCACCAGGAGAGCATCCAAAGGCTTGGGAAGAGATGTTTACATGGAGAACAGGGACTGTCCCAGCTGGGTGGACAGGAACTCCCTCTGCCATGAGCTCAGCCAGGCTGACTCCCACCTCAGTTTGCAGGGTTTGCACAGCAGCTCCCAGGGCTGCCTGCAGTCCTTGGCCGTGCCCCAGCACAGCCCCGGGGCTGCCCCAGCTCAGCTGCACCCACGGTTCTTTTCCATGCCAACATATTTCCATCTTACTCAGAAAGCTGTTTGTCCCTTAATAGGGCACATTTTCCAACCAGCTTTGTTGTTCTGCAAATTATGGGCTTTAAAGAATTAATGGTGGAATATAAATCAATTTAGTTCACTGAGAGTGTGTGTTTTATGTGGTAGAGGTTTTCAAAGAAAAGTAATTAGTTGATTTGGCATTTTAATCTTCAGAAAAATAAAGAAGCTATTTTTCTCCTAAGAGGATGTGTTTGAACACATAAACATATGCTGCATTTTCTGAAACTATATTAAGAAATATTATTTATTGGTTAGATGTGGCTGATAACTATTTCTATTGTCTCAGGAAGATTCTTTGTGATAAAGATTTCGCTACCAGGACTGCATTTCACTTTCCAAAAGTGAAGGCTTTTTTAAAGCCTGACCAGAGGCTTTAAAAAAAAAAAAAAAAGCCAGAGAGGTCCAGTTTGCTTCTGTCCCAGGAATGTCCCTTTCCCAGGGATGTTTTCTCCAGGTGGCCCCTCCTCTGTTTTGTGGAGACTCCATGGCCCTGCCCTCTCCCTCCTCAGCTGCACCAGGCACTGTCCGTCTGTCCACAAGCAGCAGACAGACACCAGGGAGGCTCAGATGCTGCTCTGGTGCCTGCGTGTGTGTGAGGAGCAGCTCAGGCAGAGCTGGGCTGGTGGAGAGCAGCAGCCCCCTCCCGGGCACTGTTGCATAAGAAGCCTCTGCTCTGCACTTTGTTCTCTCCCTGGCTGCAGCCCGAGTGTCTGAAGCCAAAGGGCTCTTTTGTGCTTTGGAGAGAATAAGCCTGTCCCACTGGTGGGTGTCATTGCCCTCCCGATGTCTGTGCCACACAAAAAAAGGATTCCACCTTCCTCCCTTTGCTGAATTTCCCACATTAACACCCTGGGTGTGTTCAGCAGAGCCAAAGCAAAGCCAGCCAGCCACGCATCTGAGTTTGCTTTCCCCCTGCTCCCCCAGAACAACTCATTTAACAGCAGCACAGCAATTAGAAAATCGATATTCCATTCAGACATGACTGTTTGGGCTGCAGCATCGCTTAAGGAACTTCTCTGGCAGCCTCATCTTTGCCTGGACAAAGGATAAGGCAGGAAGGACATTCCGGTGCTGGGAGATCTGATTGATTTAAGATGATTTCTCTTAAAGCCCACACGGTATTTGCAGACTGCTTCAGGTACAGGCAGTGTGGAGATGACATTCTCCTAATAAGCAGCTCTGTGCCAGGAGTGTGCGTATAAATACAGCTGCAGAGAAATGCAAGCTTGCTTTCTTGTTTAATATCACACCACCCACCTGAATAAAACAGAACCTGACACATGTCATAAGGAATTACTGGAAGAATGCAAGGCCCTCAGGCACCAGAGCCCCATTTGTATTCCAGTCGTATTAACCAAAAATAAAATAAATAAGTAACAATCACATCTTTGCCATGAAAGGATTTTCCAGCCATTCAAGCACTTACTACGATGCTGCTACACATTCCCGTGCTGGAAGTGCAAGGGCAGCAAAGGGGAGGGAAACACAGACAAAGCAAAGAGCAGAAATCACAATGGAGAAATTAGTGAGATTTGCTGCTTTGGAGTTCATGCTGGAAGGCTCAGCCTGGCCCAGCTCAGCCTGGCCCAGCCCAGCTCAGCCCAGCTTGGTCCAGCCCAGCCCAGCCCAGCTCAGCCCAGCCTGGTCCAGCCCCAATGTCTTCCCTGAGTTCTATAATTAGTATCAGTGATTATTCCAGCAGGATTCAGAGCCCTGCCCATCTGCAGAGTGCAGGGTGGGAGCAGCCTGCTTTGTTTTCATGTTATTTAAAATAAGAGCCGTAATTGCCAATTGTTGTGGTGGAAAACCACTCCCTCATGGAGACAGGCATGATGGAAAGCACTGTGTGGGCTCCACCTTTCCGAGCCACTAGGGAGAGTGGGAAAGCAAAAATTCCCCAAACTCTGAGCAAACCCACCCACCTTCCCCAGAAAAGTGAAAATCAGATAAATGGTTACTAAATTAAGGAGCAGGAACTCCTTCTGCAGGGAACACGAGTGCTGAAAGCCGTCCAACACAGGCTCCATCCCACATAGCAGTGCCTGGTTTGTTTGCCTGTGTGTGCTGTTGTGTAAGCCATAATTATGCAATCTCACAGTTTAGCACTGAGGACATTCCCAGCTTGTTCCAGCTCGGTAGCAGCAGCTCATGGCCATAAATGAAAAAGCCAGACTTTTCCCACAAATTTATTGACATGGAATAATGTGACCTCTTGTAGCATGGAAAAGGGCAAAGATGAGCTCTGGGAAAAGGGGGCACTGCTGGCCAAAATTACCAGCAGTGAACTTCCAGTTAATGCAAAATGAGCCAGCCATGGCAGGGACATGTGGAACCTTTAAACTGGTTCTGATGAGGTTTCCATAAATTGGATGCCCTGACACAGCAAAGTGAGAGATCTGTGACCTCAGGAGCAGCACAACAGACACTGCACTGAGAGAAAGCATTTCCCAGTGCACTTTCTGATGGAAATGGTAGATAAAATCCCTGGACAAAACAGCCCATCCTCAGTCATCACCACAAACTGCTGCACTGGATGACTTTTTTTGGGCCATTAGTCACCCAAGTAATTTTTCAACAAAAAAAGAAGATTTCTCAGTTGACTTTTTCAGGCAAAATGAGTCTGATTTTGGAGATTCACAAATAGTTGTAAATAATGGTCAGATGCCAAGAACAGCTGTAATCACTGTTTCAAACTATTTCATCTCCAGAGGTATCCAATGGGTTTTGAATATCTCTTTATGTTAACAAAATTTTAGAGCTGAACACAGTTAGGAGGAGTCACTTCCTCCAACATCCCTGGCACCCTTACAGGGAAGGATTCCCTCCCAATATCCCATCTATCCCCGTGCTTTCTCAGCCATTCCCCCTTGTTCTATCACTTGTAAAAATCCCTCTCTTAAATGTTTAAGGGAACTTGATATTTCCAAAACCTTCAGACTTACAATTGGACTGGTGGAATTATTTAGGTCAAGTCATGCTTTGCATGTTAATTTGAAAAAATAATCAAATCTAACATGAGTTTCAGAACATCAATGCCAGGAAAGCCAGCCCAGGAAATTATTGATGAGCTTTCAGAGAGGACTGAAGCAATTAAGAGTCACTTCTGGTTGCCTGAAAGCAGCTTGGTGACCTGAGTCCAGCTGTGGGGCAGAGAAAGGAAATCCCTGAGCTGTCTTTCAGGGCCACATTCACACACAGGAAGTTTTTTTCCCATTTCTAGAAGTTGTTATTGGAAAATGTCACTATTCATTGCTGGGGTTCCCAGGATGCAGCAGCTCTCATTACACCTAAGCCCTCTCAGCAAAGTACCAGAGATAACCTGGATGTCTTTGCTGCAGCTGCTGTTCCAGAGGCTGCACTCCCATTCCGTGGGGGGATTCCCATCATTATTGGCTCTGTTATTTTATATCTCGTTCCTCTGTGCAATGCTGACTGCAGATCCCTTCATTTGAACAAAAGGATGTGTCCCTCTGACACGAGCAGGGACGAGGAGTCTCAGGGATGGAAAGGGAAAAGCAGGAGCTCATGATGTGCCTGGGCTGTGGGCATGGAGCCCTGCAGCCTGTGTCCCAAAGGAATCCCTGCAGCCTGTGTCCCAAAGGATACCCTGGAGCTGTGTCCCCATGGAGCCCTGGAGCTGTGTCCCCATGGGATCCCTGGAGCTGTGTCCCAAAGGAATCCCTGCAGCCTGTGTCCCAAAGGAAGCCCTGCAGCCTGTGTCCCAAAGGAAGCCCTGGAGCCTGTGTCCCCATGGAGCCCTGGAGCTGTGTCCCAAAGGAAGCCCTGCAGACTGTGTCCCCATGGGATCCCTGGAGCCTGTGTCCCAAAGGAATCCTTGGAGCCTGCGTCCCTGCTGCTCACAGACACCCTGTGCTTTCAAGGTGTAGAAAAGATGTTTCTCCCAACAACATAATACTGTACATGAGCAAACACACTGAGCAGGGAATGGCTCAAAGTGATAAAAACCATGGAAAACAATTCAAGTGGAGTGTCTTTAGCTGCAAAAGACAAGGAGACACAAATAACGCATGGTAGAATCAGGAATGAATTGCTTGTTTCTATTTACTGTCTTTTCTAAAATGGCCAATGAATAGATAAGAAAGATGAAAGATAACAGACTTTATTAGATTAAAAACTCTCAGTGCTATAAATTATGTATCAGACAGTGCCTGTCTGTGGCACTCATTGATACGAGATGTAATTGAGACCAAAAACTTCACACCACTCAAACAGGATTATTGTTCTTTTTTGAGACAATGGAACTTTTTCTGCCGTTCAGAAGAGAGAACAAAGCTCCCAAGGCAGGGAATAACAGGGAGCTGGCCCTGGCTCATGGGCCACCCCTTGGACAGGCTGGAGTCCCTGTGTTCCTCCCTCCCTGCTGTCAGTGTGTACCTGAGGGTGGGTGGAGGCTCTGCTGTGTGAGAGGTTGGGACTGTGATTAATAAAGTCAGGGAGAGCCTCAACATGAGTGACTTTATCTAACGAGGGTGAGACACCCGTACAGAGAGAGAGCTTCAGATATAAAGGCATCAAGGCAAACTTCTCTCAAGTGTGTGTCAGAGCAGGTACAAGAGGGCCACGATAATGAAAAAAAAGACAAATAATTCTCTGCCCTTTTCTTGCAGGCTTCACTCAAGGACTGGAATTGCTCTGTGAATACATATCACAGAGCTGCCAACAGACTTGGGAGGCAGCAGTGTTATACAAAGATCATAAGCCACGCTTAAGAGATGAGAGTTTAAAAAGAATCCAATGCTGCAGTCAGCTGATTATTTTTTCTATCTTATATCTTCTGTTAGAACATGTTTAAACAGAATCAGAATTATTACCTGCTCTGTAGGACTCAAATGCCCGTGTAAATGAAGCTGGGAGTAACTAGTTAGAGGAAGAAGGATTGAGGAGATTAATGTGAGCTACACTCACTTCCCTAGATGGCTCAGAGAGCTTATAACAGAATTGGGATGCTGGAAAGCAATTAAAAGAACTAACTTAAATAAATCTCTAGTGCTGAAGGTTTGCCAGCATATACCTCTAAATTCTCCTCTGATGCAAGCAGGCCCCTTCCTCCAGGGATGTTCTAACAAGCTCTCAGACATCAGGATAATTATTGCAAAGTGTGACCCAGACTGTGGTTACTGGTATAATCAAAAAATCCCTCGAGGTTTCTGAATTAGACACAGTCTCCCTGCTGGAGCAGAGCTCCCAACTCTTGGTAACTGCTGTAATGACTAAACCTCCAATGACACTGTCTGTGAGTGGGACAGCCCTGCTGGGTGGGGGTGACCTTGGGGCTGCTCACCCTCATGGTTTCCCTGCTCCCAGAGAGGGTTCCTGGCAAGGAGCACACGCCAGGAGTGGCAAGGGGAGAAGAGAGATAAGGGCTCACAGAACCACAGAATGTCCTGAGCTGGAAGGGACCCACAGGGATCACCCAGTCCAAACCCTGGCCCTGCACAGACAACAATCCCACCCTGTGTTGTGTCCAAACGCTCCTGGAGCTCTGGCAGCCTTGAGGCTGTGCCCATTCCCTGGGGGAGCCTGTTCAGTGCCCCACCACCCTCTGGGGGAAGAACCTTTCCTGAAATCCAGCCTAAATCTTCCCTGGCAGAGCTTTGTGCCATTCCCTCAGGGTGGAGAGAGACAACATCTCAATGCAGTTACTGTGAGGGTAGGACATGGCTGGTGAAGTCCCTGCTCCAGCAGACCAGGCACTGCTGCTCCCTCACACCATTTTCCAAACAAAACATGTTCCCCTGATATTTCAACTTCTCAAAGAGAGTATTTGATCCCTTGGGGAAGCTTAAGGACTGCAGTGGATTTGCTGCTTTCTGGTGCACAGGGAACTTCCACTGCTGGGATGTAAATCCTTGCTTGGTGCTAACACGCAGTCTCCAATTTAAGCAAACAGGGAGCAGGGGAAGAAATGAAACACTAATTGCAATCCAAATTGCTCCATCTTCCATCCACCCCCTGCCAACCCTGCTCCCTAATCCATAAGGCCTGAGTGATGATCAGTGAATAATTAATTCAGGGGAGCTGGAGAGGTTCCTGCAGAGCCTCTGTGGATGAATATCCTGGTCAGGGATGGCACTGCAGAGCCTCGGGGTGCCCAGTGCCCTGCAGGGCACCCCCTGCACGTGGCCCTGTGCCACTCACTGATGACAGCTCGCTGGACAAGCCCTGCCTCACCCACACAGCACAAACAGCTCCCACTGGGAGCACTGGGGAAGGGCAGGAGATGCCAGGATCCGGGGACATCACGGACACTGCCCTGTCAGGAGAGGAACCATTCACATCCTGGTGGCACTTGGCCTTGCTTGGTGCCCAAGGGGATTATGCCCAGGCAGAGGATAAACACCAGACTCCAAGATGAGCAACAACAGCCCTGGGCCTTTCATTCCAATCCTCAGAGCCAGGCACTGGTAAAAACTCTGCTCTCACCAAAAGAATGTAACATATAAATCCTTCTCTCTCTCTCTCTCTCCCTGGATTCCCATCATCTAAAGTGCTACTATATAGCAACAAACACATCCCTAATGGAACAAATCTCCCCACACAGCCAGGACAGCAAAATATTAATAATTCAAGGTACATAGAGCTGAGTTATGGAAATCATTTGGGATCTGCTGCAGGCCTGCTCTGCACAGGGGTTCCTGCAGAGGCAGCACTGGGGGCTGGGATGGGAAATCCCCCCTGGACTGGGGGGCAGCTTAATCCCAGAGACATCTGTAAACGTGATGGAAAAGCTCTGGCTTTCTAATTCCTACTGCATTTCCATCCCTTGGAATGAGGGAATGCCACCCTCCTGCACATCATCAATCACACACAAGGCATGCCACAGCCCTTTCTCATAGAATTACTTATATAACACACGTGGATTAAAGCTAAATTCATATTTCTGGCTTTAGTTCAAATCTATTCAGTATTTTTAAACAAATTACATTTTAATTCCAACTAAAATGCATTGCTTTAATTCAATTAAAATCAGTTTTTGCTTTTTTTTTTCATCAAACCAGACCTGAATTGTGTGGAAGAGAGCCTAAGTGAGACATTCTGTAGTTGTACTTTAGATTTGAATTGTAAACACTGCCAACCAGATAAGCATCATAATACCACTATCATAAAGTATCCATAGGTGAACAAACTACTTGAAATCTCACTAATAACCATTTCAGAGTCTCTATAGCCTAAGGTTTTATTAAAGAACATGGTAAGGAGGAAGCATATTTTTTCCTCAGTCTGGTTTTTCCTTCCCTCTGAGCTGATGGATGAACTTGACAGAGTTATTTGGTATTCACAAGTCCTGAGCATCATTACAGGCAGTGCTCTGTACAAGTCAGAGGCAGCAGTGAGCTCCAGCTCCAGCTGCTGCCTCCAGCTACAATCAGCGAATTTCAGGGCCCGAGCACTGCAATAAGAGCTGGGATAACAAGGAACACACGTCAAACATCGGCTTCTCCAGCTCTGAACAAAGGCTTGGAACCCTTCCCCACCTCACTTCCCTCTCTTTATCCCTCACGCAGATTTTCCAATCGAGGTCTTGCAAGGTTTCAATAAAGAACAGAGCGGAAGTTGGTTTGAAAAGTTTTTTAAAGACATTCCTTCCTTCCTTCCAAGAGAAAAAACCATTTATTACTAAAACTAATTGGCAGTAGAAATGACAGAGTAGAGGGCAGCAAAGTGTGAGCCACCATGCAATGGATCTCTCCTAGGAGATGGGAAATTCCATGGAAGACGGAAACTGGAGGCAGATGTCAACTGGACATCCCTCCCCCAGGCCCACACAGCACGAGGGGCAGAAACTGAGAGTACAGTTCCATCCCACCAAACACAGCTGCACGTGCCAGAAACAGGGGAAGTCCCTGCTCTGCCATCTTCCCACTTCCCTGCAGCTACTGGAGCTGGTTCAGTGCCCCAGCCAAACAGAAAATCACCCCTTCAATAATCATTTCCCACTGAATCCACTTGCTGCCCCTCCCAAGATGGTGTGATGGGAAAGGAAAACGTGGGGAAGGGAGAGCAGGACTGCTCCTCTCAGAGTACCAGTGATGGTTTCATCAGGAGCAGTTTTCACTGCGTGCCAGAATCACAGAATCCCTGACTGGTTTGGGTTGGAAGGGACCCTAAAACTCATCTCATTTCATGCCCTTCCACAGACCAGGCTGCTCAGGGCTGGGGGAGGTGTCCCTGCCCACAGCAGGGGGATGTTTCAGTCTGGGACAGAAGTATCTCAGTATCTGTTGTAAACAGATGATAATCAGAAAAGCAGAGAAGAGTCTAGAAGGAACAGAAAGCATCCTCTGGTAGAAAAGCTGCAGTGATGGCATTTTCTTTCTCTTTTTTTCCTTTGAGGTTATTGACATGAAGAGTAATGCTAATGTAATTGCACTGAAATTCATGCACATGAAAACCTCACCGGGGCAAAGTCAGAATAAATGGTCTGTTTGGAAACAAAAATGATGCAATGGAGTAGCAGTATCTGTCTTCCACCTGGAGAGTGTCAGAGGAGCTGTCACCCGGGCTCAGCCGGTGCTCGAGGGACACGAGCAGAGCTCTGTGCTTGTACCCCTGAGGTGTGCACTGCTGCAGCACCACATCCCAGCTGCCAGGCAGTGACCACACGAGTCAATAAATGTGTATTCAGGCTGGGGGAGCAGCAAAATGAAAGCAACATCCTTGTATCCATTAATCAAGCAGATCCTCGGCGGCGCAGACAATGCCTCGCGATTGTCGGCGTTTCCCAAACATCCCTCATGTGCTAACCATCTGCAGCTGGAATACAATGCTTTGATTACAAACGTCAAAAAGATAGAGCAGAAAATTAACTTCTCCTTATTTAGTAGGTTTGTAGAAATGTGGCTTCACGCTACACTAATTCAGTGCCCTCGGTATGAAAACTCCCCATTACGATGTCTCGTCAAATTAGAGCCGACGATCCAACGATGTCATCCCTCTCCTCACACAACGCTCTATTTTGTAATTAAGCAGGACAGGGAAACAATGGCCTTGCGTATAGAGAAAAGGTCAGGGATGCAAAACATATTTTTGCAAGCTAATTGTAAGATGCATGAAGCCAATTATCCCAGCAGTGCTGCATATGCCGGAGCAGGAAGGATTTTCTGATTTTGCTCCGTGACTCCGAGTGGAGTCGAGGCGCCGGCTGCACCCCGTGGGGCACGGGGCTGTCAGGAAGCAGAGAGTGCAGAACGGGGAAAAAGGCTGTGAACATTCTGCCATGATTCTATGAAAATCATTCCAGCCTCTTAGCCCTTCCCCTGATGTTTATTATGACTTGAGGAATTACCAGGAGCTAAT
Organism: Passer montanus; assembly: GCF_014805655.1. Classification (NCBI taxonomy): domain Eukaryota; kingdom Metazoa; phylum Chordata; class Aves; order Passeriformes; family Passeridae; genus Passer; species Passer montanus. The sequence continues at coordinate 1,994,451 of NW_024372481.1, read as the reverse complement.
ACAGCCTTTACTGAAAGCTACGACCCCCTCTTCAATTAGGAAGTTGATTTGGATGTGTAGGATAAAGGAAAGTGTTTCTGTATCCTTTGAGAATGGGGAATGCATCTACCTCAGGCAGCTTCTGATGCAAGTTCACAGGTGTTATATCTGCAAAAGTCAAATTAACAGGAGGAACAGCTGGGACCTTGCTGCTGCCTTGGGAGAAGCTGAAAGGCCCCACATTGCTTTCAATCCATCTCTGTCCCTCTTGGAGTTATGATTCTTTCAATGTCTTCCAGAAAAGTCTTTCCAAATGCCCTCTTTCCATTAACAACACTCTCCTTTTTAAAGCATCTAAACTTCCCGATACCATGAGAAGAAGATGAGGAACATCACATCAGGTTATGGAGAGACATGCTAATTTCTTCCTGCATCTCTCCTTCAAAGCAGCTCTTTCTGATTTTACTCCAGCCTCTTAACACAGCCACTAATTAGAGATCAGTAATTAACTTTCTGGTTCAAGAAATATTTTGCAAAGGAACCCCATTTAAAGGCTGATTTGCTTATTTCAGGACAAAGCACTTGGTATAAATGCAGGTACTGCATGAGGCCAGGCTGAATTCTGAGACTGTCCTTGAATCTTGATTTTTCTGCTGAAACCTTTTCCCTGATGTGGGGGGAGTGGGGACAGGCACCACCCCTGGCATGAATGGCATGCAGTGTCACACGAGGGACTGCTGCATGTGCCTGGCTGTGCAAGATGTTTTATTCTGCATTTCAGTCACTGCTGATGGGGCTGGATGGCTCCCCTACACAAACTGCACAGTGTTTCCTCAAGATCTTCATTGCCATCAAAACCAGAGCCTGGCTGTGTGTAGTGAGGTGTCAGTGCCACCCTGCTGGGGTTCCCTCTGGTGTAGGTTTCCCTCTCAGCCAGCTTCCCTGGATAATACCATTTAAGCAGGAGCCAGAAGAGGCAGCAGTTGCTCACACAGATCTGAAAGGCCTCCGTGGTTCTGGGGTCTGCCAGTGCCCTACTTCTGCAGGATGAGTCATTCCTCTTTCCAATTCCAGAAAAATAGAGCAACTCCATCCTTCACCATGCAGCACTCACCAGATTCTCAGCAAATTTAACCAATTTCACCATGCCTAAAAATATTTGGCATATCAGGTTTGTTGGGAATAAATAAATTAGATCTCCAAGAACTCCCAAGCTAAGTTTGCTGCAGGAGCAGCATCAGTTCCTGGTGCACCAAAACAAACTTTGTGCACATGGAAAGCTCCTACAACAGACAGCATGGGCACTAGAGTAGGAATTAAATGTGCTGCAGTACAACTTGTATAATTCCTCTTCCCTCTAGGGATTAGAAGCCAAAATTTTGGATGGGCTAAAGACAAAAATGAGTTTAAAGAGGAAGTCTCAGTAGTGCAAGTTGCTGCTGTTATTAATGCAGGGCTGTACCCCTTCCAAGGCTGAGGCTCATTTAACAATCAACCATATGCTCAGGCTTTTGTAGTGCCAATAAAAGCTTAAATAGAATGTTATCTCCTGGAATTATAAAAAACAAAAACCTTGCAAAATAATCACAAATGTTGGTACTCCAGAGTCCCGTAGCATTAAATGGATTCTCGGTGCACTGAGGAAAGCTGTCTCCAGCAATGATCAGTTCAGGGATTCCACCAGAACACACAGTTACCCAGAGTACCCATTTTTCACCAAATCAAGACAATCTGAAGGCACTTGTTCACACAGTGTTACTGTGGCCTGCCCTCTCAGTGCTGGTGCAAAATCACCTTTGCCACTACCAGAAAATCATCAGCAATACATCCCCACCAATAATTACCAACTGCAGCTGAACAACCTTCTCTCCCTTCTCTGGCTCTACGCCCTGTGCTCCATGGCCAACCCAGAAATTTTCTCCATCACAAATTTTGTAGGAGAAATGTGGGTCCAATTAAGAAAAATCCATCTGCCAAATGCTTGATTTGTGGCTGATTCCAGAGGCCACTACAAAGCCAAGCATTCAGTGCTCCACGATAAAAACTTAGTGAGCTGCTGTAATAAATCAGGAGGCAGGAGACATTGTTAGCAAAAAGCCACTTCTTGGAACCCTTTTTAGCTCTAACAAGCAATATAACCAGCCAGCAAATTGAAAGAACACTCATTCCACAACCCTCCTTTAGATCTCATATTTACATACTCTGATTGTACCATATTAATGCACCTCTCAGACAGAACGTGAGTTACACTTGCTGTGATTTTGCTTCTTTTACTATCAATAATTGTATTACTGTTACTGTAACAGGAAAAAAAGACCAGTACACACAAGACTGGCAAAATTTGGCCAAATCCATCCCTGTGAACCCCACGGTAATTCAGTGAAATATATTTGTTTACATTCTCTGCCCCACACACAAACCACATCCGTGTCATTATCTGCCTGAACATGCATGTGCACAGTTCATGTATTTCAAAAATTCACCTGCAGGATAAACAGGACATGCAAGGAAGGGAAAAATAAGGAACTAAGAGGCAGCAAGAGTCCCAATTTAGATACAAAGAAGCCAAGTAACAGAAGCCTTTACCATCTACGCTAGCTCAATATTTCAACCTGGAGTGTTTTGACTGAATTTACTGCACTATTCATTTTGCTGTGGCATTCCCACAAGAATTGGCCCACGCTCCAGAACAGAGCACTGTTATAATGGTGACTTCCACGAGCAGAGGAGTGGTTCCTGAACAATCAGCTTCGATACAAGATGGAGTCAAGAATCAAATATTTAAGAGGCGAATATTCCAATACCAAATGCTTCTCTGAAACAGTTCTTGGATTACAAGCAAGAAAAGCACAGCAGCAAATGCACGAGAACGATCTGAGAGACCTGAGCTCTTTCATGTACATTGTGCACGTACAATGGGATGGGAATGTTCAGAAAGATAAAATTATCTTCTGTAACCAAAGCCTCGCTGCATGACTGAGAGGCCCAGCTGCTGCTCTGCTTTCACCTCTCTGAGAGCAACAGTCCCTGAGGCCAAGCTCTCCTGCAGAGGACTCCTGCTCACCTGACAGATCTGACACTGCCCTGGCAGCAAGGGACGAAGAGCTGCTGTCAAAAGCCTCTGAGGCCCAGTGTCCTGCAGCTCAGGGATGTCTGTATCACAGAGGAAGTGCATTTTTGAGAGATGCCTGCCTAACAGAAGGTCTAGTCTCGGGTATCATGAAGGCATCATTCATTTTCAGTTTCTCATACTCATATAAGCAAATCCTTGGTTATTCGAGGCTGCCAAGTGCCACCTCTCCTTTAATCCACCCTTTAAGCTCTGCAGGATTCCCCGAGCCTCTTTAAGGAGAACTTGCAGTACATCTGGGTTTTGGGAAGCCCAGCCAGCTCTGGGATGCTGTGCTGGGAGGGCACGGAAATTACAAGGCTTAATTTGGGAAAATGACTCTGGCTGCAGGGCTGGCCAGAACAGTTAATTCCCATGTCCTATCCTGCCAAGTCACAAACGAAACAAAACTCATTCAGGTAGAAGGGAAACCTTGCCTAATCTGCCTGTTCTTGGAGCAATCAGCAGCACCGGTGGCACATTCCACATTCCCGGCTCCGCTCGCTTCCCTCTGGAACACAGTGCCCTACTTCGAGCGTTTGGGAAAACTGCAGCACAGCAATCAAACCAACTCTGTCTGCACAAATAGTAATCCCTGAAATCTTACCCGGCACTAACCAGCACAATCATCTCACTTGCAGAATCCAGAAGAAAAAAGCTTAGGAGGCTGCAGTAGGTCAGGTAAGGAAAAATCCAAATTGACAATTGCTCTTTGTGAGCTTCAAAAGCTCATGGCCCCTCCAATGAATAAGTACAGCTAAAACAAAGTAAGTTGTCATTGCTTTTCAAAGCGAAGCATTTACTCAATGGGTTCTCAAGTACCATCCTGGTGTATTAAACTGCTCTGCTCTGAACTGGTTACATCAGGTCCAGCCTGGAGGAATTTTCTGACAGACTTTTCCTAGCACTCCAATATTTCTGTCACTCCCCAAAATTATTTGTGTAAGGTTGAACGATCTGCCTTTTGGAAGCAAACCACTGGTTTGTGGTTGGTAAAGGAATCTGCCTTCCCCAACCATGACCTTGATCTGCATGTGAATTTACACACGAATTTACCTTGAACGGTGCCTGCCTCATACTAACATAATCTACACAGACATAAATACACACAAATCCACTAAAGAGCTGTTCTACTTCCTAACCAGCTGAAGAATCTCAAAGATCGCATTTCTCTTCTATTTTACTTGCAGTTTGCTCCAACACTGGCCATCCCACGTGAAATGCTTTATCAGATCCATCTGCACGTTCCCTGCAACACATCCCTGCCGGGCTGAGCTCCTGCCATGGCTCGGGCAGAGGCAGCAGCTCCGGCCACACGCCGGCTCCATCTCCGTGTAATGACGGCAGACAAGGCGGGATGGAGACGTGTGTGAGGGGGAGACAGGGATTTGGGCAGATTATGGTTGTTTTTGTTCCACGGCATTGTTCCTACCGTGTGTAACCCAGTTGTGATCGGTGCAGTCCAGTGCGGGAGCATCCCTCCCTCACCTGCATCAGTCGGCTCTGGCTGCTGCATCTCTCTGCTATTTAGGTGCCGGTGCCTCAATTTAGGATTTATTGGGGAAGAGAAAGCAGAGCAGTCAGGCTTCTCTGCACCTGGAATTTAACCTGAAAAGGGAGGGCTTGCACCGTACCCCCAACAACAAATTAAAACTACCCCTCTTGCAATTAACCAAGTCTACTTCTATCAGAGATGCAGCCTTTGCTCTGAATAAGATAAGCAAGATCTTAACAAGAGCTGGAAAAATCAATATCCTCCTGGCTCCCACACCCTCCGCGAAACGTCCCCTTACCTTTCATGGTCCACACTCCTGAAGCCAGGTAAAATGTGCCGGAAGCTGCTGTTCCTATCGAGCTTCGGTTGGCTCTTTGTCCTTTTGATGGAGCCTTTAAGCCGACGGCTGAGGAACCCCTGTGGGGTGAGACAAGAATACTAAATGACAAGGCAGAGGGGAGCGGGCAGCGGGTGCAGCCGGGCACGGCGTCCTGGGCAGCTCCCGCATGAGCGGCGCTGGCAGCGCCCGGCGTCAGCCAACATCTGCTCCCGGCGCTGCCGCCGCGGCTGCGGCGCGCCAGACTCCCCGAAGCCTCCGTTGCCCCGGCAACCATCAGCTCCCATAAAAACCCCGTCTGAAAGACAAGACTGGCACATGGCGGCTCTGACGGGAGCAGGGGCTGGGCGCGGGTCCGGCCGCCCCACCCACGCCGGGCACACGGGCACGGAGCTCCGCTACCTGCTCGGAGCCGCCCGGCTCCGCGGCCATGGCCGGGCTCAGCCGCTCCGCTTCCAGGCATGGAGCTCCATACAGCCCGGCCTGCGGGCTCGGGGTGCCGGCACCACCTTCCAGGAGAGAGCCCGGCTCGTTCCTTCTTCTCCGCCGAGCCTCCTCCCTCACGGAACATAAGTCACGGCTCCTGGAGAGCTCCACAGCCGAGCCAGCACCGAGCGTTTTAATAGCAAAGCTTCTAATGTGTTATTTGCTTATTGTTAGGAGTTAATGTTCTACATAATCTGAACATTACATTTAATCTGTCCGCTAAATAAGGCAATAAAAGCATAATACTGTTGTGCTGGGCAGCATCTGCAGTGTATGAGAACGGTGCGAGAGGGTCAAGCACTTTGGCCAGGAAAAGCGGGGGGCATTTTAAGGAGAAACCAGGATTTTGAGGCAAAGCCTGAAGGAGTGTTCCTTCTATGGACCATCACGCTAAAGAAACAGATAGCTCCACATGAACAGCTCAGCAAACCCCCGCAGAACTGAGCTTCTGCACATACCACTTCCCTTCCCCAGCCTCAGGAAACGGGGAAAACATCCATGGATCAAGCCCAGATTCTGACACGGGTGAGAGTACCAGAGCAGCATCCCAGCCATGCCCACAGCACACCCTCTGCTCCAGGCAGGAGCCGCAGGAGTTTCTCCACTCAGCATACAGGAATGGATCCTTAGCAGCTCACTTTTACAAATGAATACCTTTAATACGTCTTGCAGGGCGATAATCACAGTCTAACTTCCATGGAGCCTGTCATTTGTTCATGCCATTTAAACACTCCTTCCCCACCTCGGATATTCATGCTCACATTATGTCTTTCTCAAGCTGCAAAATCTCCCTGGGCACTCTGTGTGGCTCTTATTATGGAAGTGACTTCCCTGTTCGTAAGTGCACCAAGAATTTCAAACATCTAGATAACCAAAGGTGTTTCACATTTATCAAGTGCCACTTTACTTACAAACGAGCTATGTAACATGCATCTGTGTGGACTGAATATTTCTCCGGGAGCTATTTGCATGACTCAAATAGCAGGAGGTATAACACACAGGCCATCACATTGTACACTCTGTCATACTGCACAAAGCCAACGTGGGAGATAACAAAGGCCTTTTCAAAAGGGTTCTGTCCCTGAGAAATACCTTTAGAGAATTTTATAGTACAGAGAACATGGCTGTGAAAAGCAAATTTGAGGATTTGCATTATCTAAAGCATCGTTAAGATATTTCCCTCGGTTCTCAGACCTTAGCCAGCCTCCTACTCATGGTATCAGTGTGGTATCAGCCCCATACTCATGGTATCAGTGCGGTATCAGCCCCATACTCATGGTGTGAAGTGTGATATCAGCCCCACACTCATGGCATACTGTGGAATCAGCCCCACACTCCTGGTATCAGTGTGGAATCAGCCCCACACTCACCCTATCAACTCCCCACGCTCTTGTTCCTCTGACTGGACCAGACCCCGCTGTGGACCCTGGCCAGTATTTGCTGGGAAGGGAAAATCCAAAGCACACGACTGGCCAAGCAGCTGATATTACCCCAAACTCTTCTGGTGAGAAGGTTCTGGCCCAGCAATGAGAGATTGCAGTTCCTTAACCACTGCCAGCCCACCCACAAATGTCCTCATTTTATCAACCCTTCTTCAACCCAGGAATAGCTCTGAGCTCTGGAGAGGCCATTGATAAGGAAAAACCCAAATGCCTTCTACAATCAATGGTGACGATTTTTCTTCCTTAATTGTGCATTCCACATTTCCACAATTGTTCCATGATTCATGCAGGATTTGGAGATTAGAATTTAGGGTTGTAGCAGGACATTACTTTTCTTCTGTTTGCCATTGTTTTTACATTTGTTGCCTCCAGAAGGAGATCACACAGAGCCATTTTCCATTTTCATTGCCAGCTTCCTTGGGAGAATGAGATGTCAGAGATTTTAATGCTGATAAATTATGCTGCTATAGTGATACTTTGCACCTCCACAGTGCACACCAGAGATCAGAAAGCCTAATGTGTGAATTAATATCTTCTGTAATTTTTAGGTGGGGTAAGAAAAAAAGACAGAAGTTTGTCTGTGAAAATACAAGAAAGAGATTCTGACCTGGGGTGTGACCGCCGAGCTTTCCTAGTGAGATCATAAGGACATGATCCATTTCTTCTTCATTTATGACTTTAAACAACATTTGATTCTGATCTCCAGACAAACAAGGCTAATCCCACCCTCTGAGCATTGCCTGCTCCTCTAGCTGAGCTGCATTCTTGGCACTTCCAGCAATTAAAGCGCTGCCCTTTGCATGCATGTTCTTTATTCACTTTAAAGTTTACACTGAGAGCTGTCTAGGGCAGAATTGTGTCTTCCTGTGTGTGGGCAGCATTCAACACCAGTAAAAATATCGTAGCAAAGATGAAACTAGTAACTGAGAAAGGTTTCATTCAGAAGTTAATAGTCTCTATGAAATGACAAAAAATAGAGATCTGCAGAGCCCAAGAATCCCTTCAGCTAGAATAAACCTTGAAATATCTATTACAATGGAAGCACAGGTACCATCTATATAAATTCATCCCTGCACAGCCTAAGGTCTGAGCAAGAGGAGATCTTTTAGGCTCTTTAGAGACAATCATTGTGGTCAAGAGTACGGCCCCATGCAATCCCTGAAAGCCCACAGAGCAATGTGGCACAGAACCCATCGAGCCTGGCAAGAAAAAGGTGTGAACCATGGAATCACAGAGTGGTTTGGGCTGGGAGGACCTTCCACAGCACCCAGTGCCACCCCTGCCATGGCAGGGACACCTCCCACTACCCCAGGGGCTCCAAGCCCCGTCCTGGGGGTGCCCCAAGCCAGGCCTGGGACATTCCCAGGGATCCAGGGCAGCCACAGCTTCTCTGGGAACACCCAGAGCTCCCAGCGAGCACTGATTTCACTTTTCAAGGGCAAGGGCGTTGCTTTTCTTGCTTTGCTTCTGCTGTTTTGCCTCTGACATCTCCAAGGCTGGAGTACAATCGCTCTAATCACAAGAGCTGACTGAAGTCATAACAAGACACAAAGAACGAAGGCAGAAGAAAACAAAACAAATCCTTTTGAGGAATGGCTTAATCACCACCACAGCAACTTCAGCTAAAACAGGATGGCACATTTCAAAACAGCACAATTAAATCTGCTGTGATTTGGGCTCTTTTCTTACATATCTGACAAACCCAAAACCCAATGCCATCATCTCACTGCAGATTCAGGAAGGTGGAACTCTCATTTAAATTTTTCTTCCTTATCAAATTTGGTATTTTCAATTACTCTAGAACCTGGAAATAATCCTATATTCTATTATAATGTTTGAATATTTTTGGTATTATAATACTTTTAAAGCATATGTGCAAACCCATCAGCACCATATGCCTTTGAGATGCAGGAACTGTAGAATTCCACACGCCCTGGGGCAACACGACAAAAACTAGAAAGGAGAGAGAAAAAGGGAGGGGGACAAAACTGAGCAGAGTGTTAATGACAGCAAAATCTGGAGCTCTTGTTTTATTAAACATAAAGTAATGATGCAAGTCTTGTGTCTGGAGCTGACTCCCACACCAATAATGTTCACTCGCAGAGAACCCATAGGATAAAGTTATAAAGGTAAAAATTCAGCACCATGGAAACACAATAGAGATGAAATTTTAAAAATGATACATCAATAAATCAGGCTGGATGCCTCACGAGCAGCTTTCTTTGGAAGAGTCCTGGCAGCTCCCTGTGTTGTCTAAGCCAGGAAAACAGGGAGAGGCTGGGGCAGAGTGAGGGTCTGGCCTGGGGCGCTGGGGGGCACTGGGGGGGACTGGGAGGGCACTGGGAGGGCACTGGGGGGCACTGGGATGCTCAGACAGGAGCACAGACACAGACCTGGCTTCTCTTACCCCAAACCCACAGAGAACAACCCCTACAAAGGCAGATCACAGGAACTACTGAACAGATGGGGTTATTTTTCTAGTTTTTCCACATCTTTTTGTTTTAGTTCAAGCAAATCTCAACTCTGGGGAACATGAGAGGACATCAGGATTTTTTTCACTACTCATCATAAGGAAACTGCTATAAATAAGTGTTTGCTGTGAGTACAAGTGTGCAGTGCAGCCTTTCATCCCAGGTCTCCTTGTGCCCTGCTATGTCAGGGATAATGTATAAAACTGGGAGTAAATCTTTACTACCAGACCCATCCTTATTCTGAGCTTTACAATTTTTATTTTTTATATGAAACTTAATTTAATTCTGGAATTAGTTTGGGTGTTTTTCTCTTCCTGCACAGCACATGGAAATACCCTCTTATTGAGGCTCCACTGAATGGATAATTAATATTTGTATTTGTGAAACAAGTAGAGCTGTGCCAACACTAAGCATCCTTTTATAGCCATAAATGTTCCAAACAAGTGAGTTTACCCATTTCTACAATTACCAGTGTTAGTCTCAGCTTTCAAAATAAAAGAGAATCGTTTTTTTGGGAACATCTGATACCATTTTTTACGAGGTAAAGACATCTTTGTGCACATTTTTACCCTTCTCTGTAGAACAGGACTGCACTGAGCTACCCCAGGAATGCAGACCCAAAACAGCCCTGAGGGTGAGTTTAGGCACCATTTGTGTCTGTGGGAAGCCCAAGAATAGAAATAATCCCCTGAGTGGTCCCTGGCACTGAAGCAGGGCAGGAAGAGAATTTCTGTACAGCACTGACCTTTATGGATCAAATATTTTTCATTTGTTCAGTGTTAGAGGCACAGGGCTGGAAGTGTCTGTAGCCCCTCAAACCCTTCATATATCATTTATTTCTGCCAGCTCTTTTTGATTTGAACTTTGGCATTGTAAGTTGCTTTGCCATCCTGCAGCTCTGCTCCTGTCAGGTGTGATGGAGGGCTCTGTGCAGGTGACTGAGCACACGGCCCCTGTGGAATTCCCTTCCCCAAAAAGTGCATTTCCAGGATACACGAGGCCTGCATGGGGGCTGCCTTGAACTTGGGCACATGGGAGGCAAGAGAATGTCAACCTTGGGGCTGAAGATACCCCCAAACTTATGAGAAACCTACAGAAATGACACTTTTGCAAGTTTAGCAACCAACACCTCCACACCTTGTTTACATGGCAAACACCAGGTTGCTCTGAAGATTTGCCCAGTGCAATCCCAGGGAAAGGGAAAGGGAGAGCAACAGTCTCCCAAAGTCTGTGGAGCAGGAGAGATGTGAACTTCAAAGGAAAACCAAGAGAGTTTTTCCTCTCTGGACCTAGAAGTGCACCCACACATTAAGGTGTGTTCTCCTTCTGAACCCATGACTGTTTATGTGGGTGCACAGTTCCTCAGTCTCTTTCTCCATTTAATTTGATGAATCTCAGGACTGTTCCCAGTCACCCCGTGAGCCCTAAGGGCAGAAGCAGATCAGAGAATCATGGAGTTGTTAAGGCTGGAAAAGACTTTTAACATCATGAAGTCCAGCTATCAACCCAGGAGCACCACCCTGGTCACACCTGAGCCACGGGTGCCACATCCACTGCCAGGGATGGTGACGGCACCACTCCCCTGGGCAGCTGCTCCAGCACTGGACAATCCTTTCCATGAAAAAAAATTTCCCAATATCTCATCTAAACCTCCCCTGATGTTTCACTAGGAGCAAGGAACCACCACTTGCTCTGACTGATGTCACCCTAAAACCTTATTCTAAAGGGGTAAGGAAAGCCCCTCTGAGACAGAATTAGGCTAAACCCCAAAGGAATGACAAAATAGCTGCAAACCCATTGCATGGCCAGAGGAAACTGGCAATAAAAACTCCAGTCCTGCTGCTCCACACTCTGTGGTCAAACCCACGCTCCTGTCAGAGGACAAACATGGGGATCCAGCACTCAGGATCATGAGAGGGGCTGTGTGGGAGCCAGGCCATGGAGCAGCCCAGAATGTGAGAAGCAGCTCGTGTTGTGAGCGCTGCTTAGCAACACTGCCCTGCCATGGCCAGAGATGAATCAGATCTGCAGTGTCATTGCAAACAGCCAGCTCAGCCCAGCTGAAAAATCAGATCAAGATGCACTGATGTCCCCCAGGTCACCCAGGGGACAGTGTGGGTCTGGCCAGGTCAGGAAAGCTGGAATTACATCAAATGAGAGGCACTGGGGGTTAATTATGAATGTGGCAAATCTCACACATGTGAGTATCAGCAAATCACAGAGAAGCAGCAGGAACAGAACACATTAACACACAAAATCTCATCCCTTTCCCTCCTCTGGCCAATACAGGATTGCTGCTTGAGCTCCATTTTCATACAGATTTTACCTATCTTGTTGAAACTGCCTTGGTCACAGAGTCTTCTCCCACTGCCCTGGAGATAGAATTCCATGGACTGGCAGCTCTCAGTTCTGGACATTCTCCCTGATATTTTCAGCTAACTGCTTCTTTGCAGAATTTCACTCTCTTCTGTTCTGGGAAGATTCCCTTCCCAGCCTTTGGTAAAGTAACAGAAACCTTGGGAAGTCTGGGTCTGGGTTCTCCCATTAGCACTGATGGCTTCCATGGAACATGGACAGGGAACAGGTGGGACATTCATAAAGGATGAAGGAATTCAAGTGTCAGGGAGAACCCAGATGACAACCACACTTCGACAGTTGTTATTCAGGGATCACTTGGTTCTTCAATTTGGATTCTTTTGTTCTCCTATTAAAACAAACCCACGCTACTCTGGATTATTTGTTCCCAGCTCTGTAATTATCACACTGTCAACATCTCACATCCCAACAAGACAGATAAATATTCCTTGGGAAGGTGGGAGAAGGGTAATTGAGCAATCAGGGATGAAAGATGCAGAAACAGAGACACAGGGAGAATGCAAGTAACCTTGAAGAGCAAACCCAGTGATCCACCCAAAGACAGCAGAGCTGGGGACAGCCTGACCCAGGGACACCAGGCAAGGATGGCACCTGCAGGAGGATTTCAGGGGATGGAGCAGTTTCCTTGTTTAACAGGCACAATGGAGACCACAGCCCAGAGGATCTGCTGTATCCAAAACTCTGAAACATCCTGCTCCAGGTCCCTTGGGGTTTTGCCAAGGGCTGAGGAGCCCAGGAGCTTTCAAGAGCTGCACTTTGGAGCTGTTTCTGTGGGACAGCACTTCAGCTCCACTGGGTCACCGGGCTCAGTACAATTACACCAGGCACAAAAATTGTCTAGGAATAGTTGGCATCAACCATTGTGCCCTTCTATTTCAGGGAAAACGTACTTTTTCGTATAAAGGAGATTAATTTAATTCTTTCCAATCTCAAAAATGAGAATATGCCTTTTAAAAGCCAGTCCCCAGGCAGATCCATGCTTCAACAAGCTTACTGTCCAAGGAGGGAGAGAGGAGGGCAGGCTGGTGGAGGTGGAGAGCAGGCAGGAGATGCTGTCAGAATGCAGGGTTTGGCAGGCACACGGAGGGTGTGAAGGCACAGCTGCCCAAGTGATTTGTACACTGACTGTGCCCAGATAAGCTGCAAAGCCAGGATTACTGCTCAAGGGCTCGTTCCTATGCCAGCCCTCCAGTCCTGGTAAAACAGGTATCAGAGCTCACCAGGATGAGAATAAACACCAGGGGAGAGGGGGAAACCATCTCCATGAATCTCTTTACATTACTGCTCCCTTTTGAAGTCCACCTTTGGGTATGATGCAGAGTAAACTGGTTCATGAGTGGGTTTTATCCCTGCTTTCCCTACTTTGATGTATGGTCTTGGAGCAGCACATGCATGTCCTGCTGTGTCAGGCATCTCCCTGCTCCCTTCCCCCTGAAAGCTCTGGGGCAGAGCAAACACTGGAAGGGAGAACCCCATTTTCCACAGTATTGATGGGCAGCCCTGAGTCTGCAGGAAGGCACCAACACCAAGCTGCCTCACTTCCACTGACAAACCTTGTGTGCTTTTAGTAACACATTTTCTACAAAGCCAGCTGCCAAGCCAATAAATTTTAAAAAGCAGTTGGTAGATGATGTGTTTAGAGTAAAAAAAAATATTATTATCTTTTGAATGTAGGGATTCATTGTGTAATTTTGCGGTAAAAGTTACTCATTCAAATATGAAGCTCATGTTCCAGGCAGATGCTCTTGGCTTCAAAGACTTTCCCCACATTTCTGCAGCTTAAATTGGAACATTTGTATTCAGCAATAATTACAGCTGCAATCAAACAAAAATGCTCACTTTTGTGAAGGTGTGGGGAATACCAACTGGAATTCAGATGATACATCAGCCCTGCATTTCCCCCATCTACCTCCCTAGAAACTCACTTCCCAGACATTGTGCAAATACTGAAGATGAAGTTCATTTATCCTCATCTCAGAATTTATGAAAATGACTATTTCAGTTTGATTCACCTCCTACTTACAGCTTTGGAAAAAGGGAGAAAAATTACAATGGAAGGATAAATATAACACACATATGATATTTCCAGGAGTACCAGCCTGGCTTTCATGCTTTCTCCATCCTTCAGAACACACAGATCAGAGAGCTTTTTGATTAAGAAAGCTCAGAGAGAAATGAAAACCAAGGCAAGACTACTCCCTGCTCTTTTTCTCCACCTTTACTCCTTTCCTTTCCCTCCTCAGCTCGTACTTTGTGTCTGATTTTGGGCTGAAGTGCTGAGGAAGGTGATGTGAAGCAGCACAACTGACAATTCTCTTAAAACACTCACATTGAAAGATATAAACCAAAAAGAATATCCTTCAGGAACTGGAGGCAAAAATTAAGTTCACTGCTGGCTTATCCCTCTAAATAATAAGACAGACATTGCAAGTGACAGATCCTATTTCTGGGTCTTAGCAGTCACTAGTTCTTGCCTAATTATTAGCAGTGGATTTACTATCTTTAAAGCAGAATTTTGCCACCCCGCAGGAGATTTCAATTCTATCAGGCAGATTTAAGTGTCATTCACTTCTTCCTTAACTATTTTTGACTTGGTTGCTAATTATCAAGGAAGGTTTTATTCTGGAGGCCCCAAGGGCAGGGCCAGCCTGTCCCTCAGTCCCAGCCAGTGCCACACCAGCTGGGACACTCCCTTGTTTCTCAGGAAGGGATATGAAGGTCTCCTCCACCTCCTAAGAAGAGCAAAAAATTTTTTATTTTTGTCTCTGAATGTTCTCTGGCCAGGAGCAACCTGTACCCATCACTCCTCCCCTTTTCCATGGGACTCCTTGGGAAATGTAAAGTAAATTTGTGTTCTCAGTCAGGCCAGGCTGTGCCATCATGGGAATGCCATGGAGATGACCTTGGGAGAGGCAGGAATGAAGGGAGGGACAAGGGCAGGGCCAGGGCCAGGGCCAGGTTACACTGCTCAGGGTGAACCCCATTCTGCAGAGCCGTGTAGGGAGCTGCACGGAGCCGTTCAGGAAATAAAGACATGATTAGTTCTGGAGCTAATTTCCTTGGTGCTTTGAAAAATGTTGCAGGGAAGATATGATCCACTGTAATTATGGAGGAAGATAAAGACAAGAAAGTTTCTGGCAGAGTGCCAGGCCTGGAACACCTGAACACCTCAGGAGAGGCAGCAGAGCTTCCCCACTCTCTCAAATTATCCTTGATGCCTGAGCCATGAATATCACTGGGAAAAAGAGAGTGGGGAGGACAAACACAGCCTATTGCTTATCACAGTGCAGCGCTGAGGAAAAGTGACAGCACGGAGGAGAAAGGGAATCTTGTTTCCATGGCAACTAAAGTTTGAAAAAAGTATCTAGACATCATTGTCGTCTTCCCATGTGTGCTCCACCCAGAGCCACGGATCAAAGTTCTGCAGCGGCAGTGTCCTGGGGCCCTGCAGGCACCAGGAGAGCATGAAGCAGACCTGCTGTGCTGAGCACAGCTTTGGAACAACAGTGTCACCACCTGGAGAAACTGCCTCACACGAGGCTGCGGTTTGGAGGGGGAAAAAAGCCTCCAAAACAACTTCCAAACCATGCAGGCAAGGGCCATGAGCTCCTCCGCGTCTGTTAAAGCCCAGCCAGCTCCACGGGGTGACAACAGACAGGATCACTGCCAGCTGGGATGGGGCATCTCTCCCATCATCTCCTGGCACAGCACCCTCATTAGTACCAAAGTCCACAGGTGCCATGTGAACCATCTGCACTGAAAGAACAAGGAATTGAGGCTCCAAATATGTTCTGGCAATTAAAGGGAAGTGTCTAGTCTAAACTGGAGAAAAAATCTGTCTCAGAAACAAAACTTGGTAGAAATGTATTGAAAACTGTTCAGGGTGACTGTGGCAATGACACAGATTTCTATGAATTCCAGTGCAATGAATTCACTGTTTAAGCAAATCCTGAATATCTCGGAGCTAAAGCAGCACAAATCCCCAACAGAAGAAGTTCAGAGATGAAGGTCCTGATGCAATGGGCACTCGTTCCAGTCTCCAGGAGATTCAGATAATGCCTTCCACTCTTTGACTTGTTTTCTGAAAGCACAATGTCAGTGCTATTGAAAGAGGGAGAATGGAATGTGTTTATTATCCTACCTTTCATATCTGCAGGACAATTCTCTATCTGTGACCCAGAAACAAATTAAAGGGACACTGTCATGTTGGATATTCTAATGGCCCTCTTTTCTCTGTGCTACCAGCAATGTGAGAGCTTTCAGTGCCCAGAGGTTTAAACAAATTGAAGCTTTTGTTTGTTTACCTTCTGCCTCTCATTCACTGCACAGAAATGAAACCAGTCAGGTCCATTTGCCTCCCTACAGCCTATCAATTAGTCCAGGCTGTTTGCACTTGGGCTTCCTGGGAAGAGCCTGAAACAATATCAAATGTTTTCTGTAGTAGCTTTGAAAGGAACATTTCTGTTCAAATCACCCTTTGGAGATGGAAGCCTCTAAAGAATGGATATGGATCCAAGTATGCTGCTGAAAGATCCAGGGAGAATCTGAGATTGTTTCTCTGTGGGGGGGAATTCAAACAAAAATACACCAGAGCACCTGAGTGCATGTTGAATTGTTAAATTACCACAAAAAATGCCAAACAAACATGTTTTGGAGAGTAAAGGCCAGTCACCTGGCTGGTTTAAACCACTTTCCCCATTCATAGTGATGCCTTGCAGTGGTTTTGTTTCTTATGAGATGACCAGCAGCAGTACTACACAGCCCCAACTGTTTCATACAGATTTTAAATGATGGGGAAAGTGGTATCATCCTCCCAGGCCTTAGTTTCCCATTTATTTTGAGGCATTATGGTAAATTGCAACCCCCCAGTGCCTGCAAGCCTGAATTCATTCAGATTGGCAGAACACTTTAACAGCTCCAGATGAAAGGTGCTACAGAAGTGCCAAGTACTATCACTGTAATTATCATTCAATATACACTGATCAAAAGAATGAAATGTGAATTAGCATTTCCTATTAGCCCTACTTACTGCCTAAATGTTAAATATTCCTCCCATGGGCTCTCTCCATGAAAACACATAGGAGCTGTTGGTATTTCTCATCTGGCTTCCCCAGGAGTGAAGGAATGCAGGGATCTGAGGAGAGGCATGAAATCAGGAGAACAACACAGGTTTATCCCACAAAAACTTGCTCAGGCTTTCTGGGGACAGGGAGTTTTGGAGCTGCTTTGTCACCCTCACTCCTTCCCTTGCTCCTGGCAAAGAGTATCTGTCCCACTGCAAGGATTTTCTGCTGTTCACCCTGGGACCCTGAGCCCTGCCTGGAGTCATGGGTTTCACACAGCCCACAGGGATCAGTCCAGTGTCCTCAGAGGCTGACAAAGTGTAAATATCTGGAGTAGCTGAACAAAATCAATGGAATTGTGCCAATCTGGACCCTCTGCAGAGCCATGTTCCTGAAACATTTGTTTTCCCCTTTCCCACTCAGCATTTGACTTTATCTTCCCCAGAAGCACAAATTGCCTTGTTTACCCACTGCCCAAGCTTCACACAGGGAGCAACAACGTGAGCTCCTGCCCTAGCCCACAACACATTTCAGTGGTGCTGGGGCACAGAAATCGGGTGATTTGTGGCATTTCCCTCTCAGAGGAAGCTGCAGGTTACCCCAGGGCTCTGCCTGGGCACTGTGAGGATCCTCACAAGCCTCCTCAGGATGCCCCAGGTCATGTCCCATCCCCTCCTCACTGCCCCACAGCAGAGCAGCCCTGCTGTCCAAGCACCCCGGTGTGACAGCAATCAAAAGCAGGCCAGAACCCCACAGAACCTACACCAGGATCACTCATATTTCTGTAGAGAAATGGCCTCAGTGTGTGAATTAAGCTGTTGATGAGCCCTATGCTCTCCTTTTCTCTAAAACTGTCCTTTAGACAGCTGCAGGCTCTGACAAAGAGACCTCCCTGGAACATACTCAGTTCAAAAAGGGAAAAAATCCATACCCTGCCTTGCTGAGGCCCTTTCAGTGAAGCAGGTCATAGCACCATGTCTTTCATCCTGTCATTCTTGTCTCCTGCTTGATGCACATCATAAATCCTCAGTGGTTTGGACTGCAGCTCTGTGCTGAAATCTGACAGTCCCTCCTATCTCTGACCATGCTGCCTTCCAGTACTCCCAACTGGAAATTCCAGGTTTACTTAAAAAAAAATTCAAGATACAAGGTCAGTCTCAAAGAATTAAAAATATCTTTACAGTCAGGTTCACTTTCCAATCCCTGTGCTATGGAGCATTGAATAGGGAAAAATATTCCCTTTTTCAAAATGAAATTTATCCTTCATACCTGAACTAGAATTTATCTCACGTCTCACAAAGGACAAGCAAAAATTAAAGATCAAAAATACTCACAGATTTATGTTAATAAGATGACTTAGAAAAATAAGGCAGAGGGCTCTAATTCAAATAACAAGCAATTAGAAATTTGACAACATGAGGTGCTGGCAGAGACAGTAAGAAAGTCAAGGCATTTCTGCCCTAGGAACAAGGACTTGGGAGTTCAGGAACCCACTTACTCATTTTCACATTACAGCATCAATTTGGAGAATATTTAATTCTCTTGAAACTGAGGAGGGTTTCAGAGAGGTAATTAGGAATGGCTTAGCTAGTGGTTAACACCAGGACTGGGAATTAGAAATGAAGAAATTCAGCTCAGGATGCATTTTTGGCCTTTGGAGAATGATCAAATTTAAGTTAGCTACCCTCCCTCAGTTCTCCCAGCTGGAAAATGAGGGTGGTGAGAACAAACCACCTTTGTGGAGAGCCTGGAGATCCATCCACAAAGGATGCTGGAGGTGCAGGTCTGGGTGCTGGGGTGGCTGACAAACCCCTCTGAGGGCCAGTGAACCCCCTGATTTCTGCCAAGCAGTACCAGGGAGACTGGAAACAACTGCAAAGGCTGAAAATGACCCCATTTTTCTTCCAATCCCTAAAATGCTCACAACCCCAAAGCTTCCAGGCATGTCCTGTTGCAGAAGTGGTGTCTGAACTGACAGATCATTATCCTCCAAGTAATTTCCATATTTCTTGCTGCCACTAGCACTGGTTACCCAAAGTCAGTTGCAGCTGACAGTTTAATGATAATGGCTTTATGTTTATATATCATCTGTAATAATGTTCCTATTCTCCTTAAATTCAATCCCTGCAAAAGGGGCACTTTAATGTATGCAGCCACAGACCAAAATGACAGTAATTTTCCTCTGAGCTGCAATGGTTTAGTAAACAATTACATTTCAATTAAAGAGGGGTGATCATGATGAGGGAAGTGCCATTCCACTCTCCACATAATACAGGAGCATAAATTCTCCAAAGAATCTCTCAAATCATTATAATATATATTACAAAAAAGGAAAATAGAGTGTATTGTGCACAGGCAAAAACTTGGGGGGAAAAAAATCCTTCAATATCTTGTCCACATTCAGCTTGAACTGGGATCCCATTATTTAGGATTATGTTCAGTGAAGAGGAATGGCAGAAGGGCTCTTCACTTTCATCTCTCCAGGAGTTTCCATTTACTGCCATTAGTATTTAATACTTCATTTATCAAGGATTAAAACCAGGATAGATGGAGGAATGCTGTAAGAGTAGCTTATGATGGATCACTGCAAATTCAGCTGTGTACCGAGCCCAGCCAGGCAGGAAAACTGCAGGAAAAGAAGTTCATGTTACAAGGAGAGGAAAAACTGTGTTTTGCTGTGGTTTTGGGGGATTTTTGAGGCCAATGTGGCTTCAACCAGAAGAAGCACTGAAGTGTTTTTGGTGCTCCTGGAAAGCAAATTATTAATGCTAGAATTGAGGATTAAAGGGCTGGAGAAAGAAATCCTAAATTCTGCCTAGTAAAAGACAGAATACAGATGCTTCCTCAAGTTTTTTGTCAATTTGGACTTTATTTGGCCTGGGATATTTCCCCAGGAAACGAAGTAAACCAGGCTCTAACAGAAGGAGTCAATAGATGGCAGTGCTTGATGGGATGGGAGTGAGTCCTGCCCAGGGAGCCTCAGCAAATCCTCCCCTGCAGCACTTCCCTGCAAGGTGGGCACAGCAGGGATTTCACTGGCACTCAGCAGACCTGCCCAGCTTCTGGCCCCTGAGTTTGACAAAATACCCCTCAAACTTCAGGTTTAACCCGTCCCACACCTCGAGCTATTGGGATTCAATGCAGAGAGGCAAAGTGCTTCCCTGCATTCTCCTAAAAGCAAGGCTTAACCAGGGCCATGGAGAAGGGACACGTTGGTGTCTGCAGCCCTGCCAGGTGCCCACTGCAAGTGGAGACTGAAATCTGAACCCCTGGCTCTGAGAGCAGGCTCAGCACAAGGGACCTCAGCTCAGCTCCAGCCTCACTGGGCTTGGAGCCTCGAGGTTCTCATTCTGCATCAGCTCATACAGAGCTCTGAGAGCACAGAAGTGAAGGGAGGGATTTACAAGGAAAATAATTCTTGTACAGCATGAGATAACCAGGACCAGAGGAGATTTTCCCAAGTTTAAGAAGCTTCACCAAAAATTTTCTTTCAGGAGAAGGGGTAAGAACAGGACTTGATTTTCAAGGTTTATATTCTAT
This sequence comes from Passer montanus, assembly GCF_014805655.1. Taxonomy (NCBI): domain Eukaryota; kingdom Metazoa; phylum Chordata; class Aves; order Passeriformes; family Passeridae; genus Passer; species Passer montanus. The sequence continues at coordinate 1,974,153 of NW_024372481.1, read as the reverse complement.
AATTCAAAAACTACCAGGAGCTCTTGTTTTCAAAAACCACAATGCCCAATTATCTGTAACCTGCCTGACAGACTTCTGTATGGGAAGGGAAGTTCCCAAATTTCCACCCTAGTTTGCTCTATGTTCTGAAACGAAAGAAAGCATCTGGGAATGCAACACTGCCAAAATAGCTGAATCCAAAGGCTCCTGAGCTTCCCAGGCCCTTGGAGACTCAACAGCAGAAGGATGGAGATGTCAGGGAAGAACAATCAGCTGTAAAATATGAAAAGCTTACAATTTCCAAACCTACAACAGCAGGCTCAAAAGTAATAATGCCATTACCACAAAACTAAAGCACTAATTACTATTCCCAGTGGCTGGAGTGGACTGACTGCTAATGTTCCTCTGGTTAATGAAGGAAGGTGAGGGAGAATATATTTCTAAAGTCAGACATCTGCTGAAGGCTGGGCAGCAGCACCAACTGTACCTAATGAAGCCATTCATATTAATGCAGTGACACTCGGAGGGGGCGCAGGGGAGAAATGAGATGAGGCTGGGTTGGAACTCAGAGAAGACAAATGTCATGTATTACCCATGTGATGGCTGCCCTTATTTAATCCACACTGAGTAACAGAGCTGCTTAAAGCAAGGAACTGCATCCCACATCAGCTGTTCCACCACCAGCTGCTCAAAGCTGGACTAGCTTCTCTAAAAACCCAAAAAGCAGGATATATGCCACTGGAAAGGAATAAACAGCTTTTTCTTTTCTTTGACTACAGGGACACTAAGAAAAATATTCCCAAATCCTTTGTCCTGTGAAGAACCCAGATTTTCCCATCATGTTTTGCTGTTTTCACCAACCAGTAGTGTTTAAGGTTCAAGGATATTCATTCACTGAGATCAGTAAGTTCTAATGGCTGGAAGAGCAATTTCTAGAACTAAAATAAACTACTTGTCCAAACTGCTAATCGTGACTCATTCAACAATGCAAATGTTCTCAGGTGAACTGGGTGTGCTCAGATTATTTTTTTGTCAGATTGCACCATTGTCTTTGCTTTGAAATTCTGGTTCTGCCTACCTGACTTTAGTAAGCAGCAGCTGAGTCTGTAAAAAGGGTGTGGCCTGCAGAGAAAACCTGCATGGAGCAAACCTGCTGCAAGCCCACTTGTGTCTTCTCTGAATAAAAATATCTGTGTGTGCTGAGAGCCAGCCCAGACAGCTGATGTGAGCAGGGAGTGGGGAGGGGACTCTGTGCTCACACTCCTCACACTGTGCTGACACCGGGCAGTGCCAGGCAGGGCTCAGCACTGACAGATCCCACTCCTGGGGTCCCTCTTCCTGTCTGTCAATGGACACAGCACTGGAGCACCAAGACCACTGTTAGTCATGGCACAGAACAACCAGTGACACCTCAAAGCACAGGGATTGAAGCCATGGAAAAAGTGGATGGCTCCTCCAGGCTCCTGCTGGGGCAGGATCCCAGGCTCTGGGCAATCCCTGCTTGGCAGGTGTCCTGTGAGTTAATGACAGGTTCCTCCAGAGGAGCTTTTCTCTCTGTAGGAGTGTGAGCACACACTGTACAGCTGCAGACAGGTAAATGCACCCAGGAATGCACTGCACCAGGACTCACCAAGGAAACCTCTCCAGGAAAGTGTCCCAAGTGAAGCTCCAGACTGCACTCAAACCCTACTGCTCCACCAGGACACACCTGCCAGCTGCTTGCTGCTCCCAGTGTCTAACAGCCCCCCGTTTCCCTACAGACAAGGAGCAGCCAGTGTCACACCCAGCACTTTGCCTCCCAGGGTGAGCAGGCTCCTTTCCCCTCTGGCAGCCCCCCAGGCCACTCCTGGGGATCCCCCAGCACTGCTGAGAGGGCAGACACTGACCGTGACGCGGAAGGGCGCGGTGGCCGCGGGCTCCATGGCGGGGTTCTTCTCCGAGATGCCGCTGGGCATGCTGCGCCTCTGCCCGCAGCGCTCCGGGGGCGACTCTGGGGGACAGAACACAAGGCACAGTTACAACCCAGCAGCACAGGACAGCCCAGCAGGGCCAGCAGGCCGTGCAGAATGTGCTGGCTCCCTCTGAGATGTTCTCGTCAATGAGGCAGCGTGGCCACCCCACGGATTCCGCTCGCGTTTCCCGGAGCTGCCTGGAAGAACATTCCATCAGCAAGACTTTCACCTTCAACAATTAGCATTTTTATACAACTGTAAGCTTCAGATAATGCCTGACAGGTTGGCATTATCATTATTTCCAGTCTGCAGATGAGTAAACAGAAACTGCATTGAGATGAGTGAGAATTATATGCAAAGTACAGATCCGTGCACTCGTGGATTTGATCCTCCTTGGGGAAACTGCTAATGGGGTTAGAGGCACAGGATGCTTAAGTTACCTCTCTAATTCCTCTAGCAATTTGCTCTGGGACCAGGAAAAAGTCATTAAATCCTGATTTTGATAAAGTAAAGAATGAAGATAGGAATACTTACCTCCTTCCCCATTGGCAAGGAAGAGAGGGGGCTGAAAAGGCAAAATTAACAACAATGCTCAACACTGAGGAGATTTAGAAAGATGTTAGGACAGGTCAGCTACAGCATCGTAAGGTGGTGGTTCCTCAGTTCACAAACATCTTTAGAAGCACCATGGAACTCAGAGAAACAGATTAATTTCCAAGCTGCCATGCAGTGATGCCTGGACCTTGTAACAAGCTTCCTTTCCCAAAATCATTCCAGAGTTCTCCTTAGCCAAGCACTTCCATGGACATTGTCTCCTCAGCAAGGTTCTGCCCTTGCCAAAGCCTGACTGGAAGAAACAACTAACACCAGCAATTCCACCCAACATTTCCTGAGATGTGTCTTAAACCATTCCAAAAGAACAGATTGAGATTCCAGCCATGGACAGGGTGAGGTGCTGGCTCAGTGACATCTCCTCGGTTGTCATGTAACCTGTGTGAAACTCAGCCAGCCCAAAGCAGCAGTTCACTGCCTCCCCAACTTCCAGCCAAGCCTCCAAATGTCTGGGGCAATTTCTCTGCAGAAAGCTGCACTTTGAATCTCAAGCAGTAAAATCCTTTGGTGTCATCTCCTCTCAGAAGATTCAGGCTCCCACCCCATTCCTTTGAGCCTTCTCTTGGTTTTGGACTGTCATAAAGAAACAACTTGATTTCAGCATTTTGAAAGGGAGCTCGAGATGACAACTGAAGAAGCTGCTTTGCATTTTCTTAATGACCGGAAAAATGAACCTTGTTTAAAGCATTTCTCACACACCTGGCTGGAAAACAGGAACGGTGGCATTATGTGAAAGGCAGCTACAAGAAATTACTTTCCCCGTGTTCTCCTCAGCCCCAAACACTGCTCGGCACTGAGGGAAAGCACCTCTATGGGGGTAACAGCCCCCCACTTTAGCTTCTTACTTCATCATTAAAATATACCCCAAGCAGAACCAGCAAACACACCACTGTGACCCGAGACCAAACTCAGAGCTGGCTTAGCACCTAAACCCTCCTGTAATTATTAAACTTATGGTTCATGAAATATTTGGAGTCAAATCTTCATTTTAAGCTCTTTGTTTAAGCACTGTGGGTTTCACTGCAGGAGAGACATGTTACAAAACCCTCTGTAAGAAACCAGAAATAACCAGAAGGAGGGGTGGGTGTGGGTGTTGGAGGGGATGTGGGGAGAACTGTTTGTTTTAAAGGTTAATAAAAATAGCTTACAGGTAAATTAGTAACTCCAGGAATGTACAGCATTTACTTGGTGAGCAGTATGAATATATAAAGGTTTAAGTGCCCTTTTTACTTCTTCAGGGCTGGAGGCACCATCTCAGGCCAGGTCACTCTGCCCAGGGCTGGCATCAGCCACGCTGCCATGGCAAGCCCAGGGCCATGGAAAAGGGCACTGTAAGCCAGTAATAAAATCTCTACACAGTCACTAGAGGCTGAGAAAGAATGTCTTCATTTGCAGCAGAAGATATTTGAGTTAGGCACTGCAAATAGTGCCATCCTGCCATGGACAGTCACACCCTGGGACTGCTGGTGCAGAGGGGAGCTCTCCCTGCCAGAGAGGTTCAGGGACACTGGGCTGCCTCTCCTCCCCTCTCCTGGGGCAGACAGCTACCACACACCTCCTGACACCCATTCCAGCCTTATTTGCTGTGATTTCTGTCAAATTTGCCCATTTGTGCATAAAATAAGCAAGCTTCAAGGGATCAGATTCAGTGTCTGATTTTGGCCTTTTCTCCCCAGCCTCTCCTGAACTTCCATCTCTGTCTGGACAGACACGGTGGCAGTTCTGTGTCACCTCTCAACAGCACAGAGGGCCCAGGGCTCATCCAGGTTATACAACACAGGAGAGAGAAATAAACAACAGGGCCTCCTGCTTTTCCAAATATTTACAGAAGGCTGCAATGTTTTGGGTCTCCCCCTGTGCAGAATAAGATCTTCAAAGAGAAACTTCCTTGAAATGATCAAGCCCCTGAAAGCTCTCCCAGGTTATCCCCACACAGCTGGGCCAACACATTGTTGGCTGTGGAAGGCACCAGGAGGTTTTTAAGTTGAACATATCCCACTGCCAAGAGGACACACAGCACTGCAAACACTGCACATTAATGTAGGACCTCGGGCTTATGAGTATTTCTGAAACTCTTTCTGTACAGTAATAAAGACATTTGGTTTGTTAACTTATTCGAGGCACTGGAACTGACAGAATAATTAATCCTCACTCCACTCTTCCATGCCTGTTTTTCATGCTGTAGAATCGTTATGGAGCAGCACAGCAATCTCCCCAGGGCTCCAGGGCAGCAGCAGAACAGGCTGTGAGCAGCTCCTGGCACCCAAATCTTGTTTAACCCACCCAACATCACTGCCTCCTTTGACTCCACTTCTCAGACGCTGCTCCAAGCAGGTTGTTATGTGCAACAAACACACAAACAACTGTTACCACTGTTTACTTTTCACTTAGCAAGTGAGGTGTCCTTCCATTTGCATTACCTGCTCCTGTGAATCCCAACTAGTCCAAGAGATCATCAGGATTACACTCTCATTATGGAGAATAAAACACATTAACTCCTGTTTGTTCATCTCTCTTCACACTCCCCCCTCTCACAATTCCAGGGATCAGCCAGTGGAAGAGACAGCGTGAATAAAGCAAAGCGAGGCTGCTGGGTGGAAGAGCAACAAGCAGGCACTTCCCAGCGAGGTGATTTCCTGATAAGAACCTGCTCCAGCTCCAGACAAGAAAGGGAGGTCCAACCTGAGCGCTGGGAGAGAAGTCAGCAAGGAGAGATGGTCTCCCTGAACTCACCAGAAGGAAGCCGTGCTGGTGAGCAGCGCACATGCCATGGCACTCGGAAGGAGCCGGGAAGGAGGGAAGGAGAGGTGCTGACTTCATCAGAGGCAGCGAGAAAGGGAAGAATGCCTGGAATGCCAGAGCAGGCACAGCAGCGGGACACACGGCAGGAGGAGCGCAGGGTCCGCCGCGGGATATGGAAAGGAGGCTTTGGAGCACAGCAAAACTTCACCAGATCCTCTGGAGGTGATGCAGGAAACTGCGAGCTCTGCAGAGCCAGGAGCCGGTGGGAAAGGCGCCGAGGGCAGCCCGGCAGGGTCAGGCTGCTCCCGAGCTGGGCACGGAGCTCCGCCCGGCCCTGCCCCGCCGGGCACTGCCCGGCACCGCAGCTGCCCCAGCGCCTGCCAGGGTGGAGCTCCTGCGGAACCGGAGCGAACAGGAATTACCGGTCTGCTGCTCGTACAATTACAGGCCGTGAATTAATTTTATTGCTTAATGAATTTAGGTGTTATTCCTCTAATTTCTGCATTATCTAATAAGTCCTTGTTACAAGCCCGAGAGAGGAGAGGAGGAGGCATGGTGACAGTGATTTAAGTGGCTCACGGTAGCATTTATGAATTAAGAACAATCCCTGGAGAACAGGTATCTGTAGTGTCTGCGTGATTCCACATACTCAGGAGAGGCTGCAGAAAAATCTACATTTCAGACAGCTCTGGGTGGCCACAGGAGCCCAGGAGAAAAGATGGATCTTTAGTCTGAATCCAAATGGGGATTTAGAAGGGAATAGAGGCACTCTTAAAAAGCAGAATAGACAGCGACAGAAAATAATAAACACTGAGCTGAGCCAACTTTCCTCTTCACAAGGCATGAAGAACTTTGAGTGGGAAGCAGAGGTGCCAAAATGTCTGATTTCCAGTGCCAAAGAGGCTGAGAGAGGTTATGAAAGCCCTTCCTGCTCCCATCAGAATGCAGCTGCAGGGCCACCTTCGTGGTTCAGGTACCTGCAGAAATATTTATGGGAATGTATCACCCAGAGCCCTGCTGACCCACAGTGAATTCCAGCTGATCCCTTACAGCAATGTCAGAACCATACAAAATTAATTAAAAGCCAAACCTTTATTAGGCAGTAAAATAGACTTTTAAATGAAAATGGTCGTGAGGCAGAAGTTGAGGGCAGGTGCTGGTGCCCTCTGAACAAGCAGACTCCTCTGAAAGCAAAGCTAATGAACACAGAGAGGGCATTCTCCCAGCTAAGGGAAGCTCTGTCACCCCTGCTTCTTATCTTAGAATAAAATTATTTCTTTTTGCATCTTAGAATCTCTGGCTAAAACATTCATAAACTTCCATAAAGCCCAACAATCCCCCTGGCTGCACCCACAACTCTTCCACATCAGAATCACTGATTTACTGCCCAGTCATTTCATGCTCCAAGCAGAAATAGTTTCACATTTTCTCATGCTCTCATGACCTTTCCAGACAATTAAGGACACTGTTTAGAGAACTACAGCTTGTAAAAACCCCTCTCCCTTATCTAACTGTTTACATACAGAACAAAAAAATAAATTGGGATCATTACTTGCCTTCTGGGCTACACTCTGGCATCAAATACTTCAAATTAAACAAGTGAATCTGTGCCTACGGTTAATGCTGTCCACAGCAACAACACCAAACTGATCCAGCCTCTTACCAGTGCCTTTGTTTCCCCCACAGGTGACTCCAGTGGTGCAAAAGCACCACGTTCAGTGTGTCTCTGATGACTCTGCCCCTGCCTAAAGGCAGCAAAATGCACCTGAAGCACCACTTAGAGCCACACAATTCTCTGCAGCTCCGAGAATGGTGGCTGGGACAGTTGTGTGAGCTGAAGAGCCTTGGTAGAAGCGGCTGGAATACAGAAAACAAATCCCAGAAAACATCAGAACACACCGATGGTTTCACGTCAGTGAAAACTGCTCCCCTCAGCTAAAATCTGTTACCATCTTCTCTCAAAGTGGGACTAAGAACTCTTGAAAGAAGAGCTTTTTCCTTGTTAAATAATGATTTGGAGTGACACTGACCTCTGCCACAGCACACTGTGCATTTAATGGATCTCCCCTCATCTCTGTGTCAGGCTCCTGGATATCATGGATTTCATATTCCTCATCTGCTCCTGAGCCAGTGCTATTAATGGCTCTTCAATCCAGTACTGAAAAAAGCTCTGCTATTTTTCTGAGTACTTGATATGTATCTATTCCTCTATTTTCTCTATTACCCAGTAAGAGAACGCTTCCCCCAGCAGCTCCACGGTGCTTTTTGATGTGTGCAAGCAGCAAAGACTCTTCTCCTGACTTTCTGCGGGCTCCGGCTGCCTGGTGCCTCATCCCCCTCTCTCCTGGAGGGCTCGGGTGGGATTTCCATGGCCCAGCAGCGGGAGGGATGTGTGTGACAGCCGCGAGCCGGTGCCTCACTAGATGGAGCTGGAGGCCCTCGGCTGCCCAAGCTGCAGCGCCGGGAATTCTCCAGCTGTGCTTCGGCTGCTGGGTCACCGATGGTCAGTGCAGTGAAGAGTGTTTTCCCTGCGCTTTCCGTGCCCTTTCCCTGCACTGTCCCAGCACTTTCCCTGCACTTTCCCTGGTCTGGAGCCATCCCAGCACAGCCGGGCACCCTGACAGACACCCAGGGCAAGTCCTGCCCCCAGAAATCCAGGTGGAACACATCCTTTACCTGAGGAGACAGATTAAACCTATTTGTCAAGGGAAAATCCCTCTCCGAGGGCAAAAGGGAAAGAAGAGAACAGCACTAATGGGAAAGGAAAGCTGAGGTAATGCTCACTGTGAGAGAGCTGAAAATACAGCAGCTTCTGAGTGCTACAAGCCTGGAGAGCAGATCAGATCAGATCAGTGGGCACGAGGCAGGGCTGCAGGTCCCCAGACCATAAGGCATCCATGAGACCCTCCCTTTCTAAAGATAAACAGTAAATCATGCTGATTGAGCAGCCTGTAGTACAAACTCCATTTTACTGTCTGGTATTTCTTAACTAGATATGTGTGCATATATATATATGGTATTTTTATCCTTTCATTATTAGTCTCTAAAATAAAATATGTATGATATTTATCTTCCTCTGCTACGATATCCACAGAACAAATTCCTCCTCTGCTAACGGCGTATCATTAGGAGCCTTTTCTCCAGGGTGAAATTGAAATCAAGCTCAGACTTAAAAAATACATCAGAAAAAGCTGAAATTCTATCCTGGTTGGGGGCCAGACTGTGGTGACTGCCAATACCCTGGTTAAAGTGGAAAGGATGATAAAGTGAAGTGGAACACCAGCATCCTCCCATGTGATGATAAAGACAAGCAACACGGAGTGTGGAGAACAAGGAGTCAGCTCTGGGGAGATTTAAATTAGGCTCATCCATCATGCTGAACCTTCCTGCAAAGATTCTGCTCTGTCACCACGAGCTTTCTTGCAGCACTTTATCCACAGAGGCAATCTGAGGGCAAGGAGAAACTTCCACACTCTGCAATTCCTGTTCCTGTCTCTGGAGGTGTCACCTGGACACGCCAGGACAGGGCTGGCTCTGTCCCCTGCCTGTGAGGGTTGGCTGGGGGCTTTCCCCAGCAGTGACCTGGACAGATGAGCTGAGCAGGCCAGAACAGCTCCCTTCACAAAAAGCACCCCCAGGAAAAATGGAAACTTCACACAGTTAATTCCCAGGCCATTTTCCAGCCATGCATGGTGGCTGCTGGAACAGGTCTGTACTGGTAAAATGCAAATTAAATAAATAAATACTTAATTTATAAGCATGATTCATCAGAGGTTTCATCTTCTACAGCAAAGAAACAGATGTTCTATTGATGGCACTTCATTAGAGAGATAAATGGGGTCACACACGTATCTCTGTTCACATCCATCTGCATAATAGACCAAACATTAAGATTTGAATTTCACAAGGTGCATGTGGCTCTCAGAGCAGCCTCAGGGAGCCTCAATGTCCAGAGCCTGCTCACCCACCTCAGGTTGTCTCAACAGCCAGGGAACTTTAACTCTGCTCAGAAAAGCAGGAGGTTGGGATTTAACACTGGCTACTTAGGAGACAGTTCCACTGCAAACACAGAAGAATACTGGATTTTAATAATGAATGGCAGTGATTTTTGGTACCCCCCAAAATACAGTATCTGTCATGAGGAAGCAGCTGAGAGCAGCAGTGACAGCAAAGTCTGGAACCACTGCTCTTCCTCCAGCTCAAGGCAGGGAGGGTTAGGATCAGGGACAGGGATGGGGTTAGGGATGGCTGAGAGGGATTTTCTGGTTTGTTTGCAGGAGACTTTTTTCTGTTTGCTGCATTAATGTTTTTTTTTCCAAACAGAAACAAGTCTCCTGCACTTCAACAGGCACCAAGAGAAGATGCTGCCTATAAAATGGGTGGTATTCTTTCCACAGATGTGCCTTTGCTGTGTGGATGTGAGTGTGCACAGCTGTGGCAGCTCTGCCCACCTGGGCAATGCCCCCCTGTGCCCAAAGCACTGCTGAGAATCCATCCCTGCTCACTGCTGCTCCTCATCCATCTCTGCTCTGCCTGCTCAGACTCTCGTAGCAATTGTTTCACTATTAGAAAGTGTGGAATGTAAATCCTAATTTATTGTGACTGATCCTTTTATTTCCTCTGGGGTGGGTGGGTATTTCTGCTCCTCTCCCACAAACCTGCTCTGCAAACACTCGCAGGTGGCAGCTGCACACTCACTCTGCAGTTTTCAAGCAAACAACACCAGTGCCAAGGAGAGACAAGAAACATTAAAAACCAGTCGTGTTTTCACTTCCCAACCTATTTTTGAAACAGGAGAGAGCAGGAGAATGTTCTTACCTACACCAACACTGACATTTGCATTTTCCATCCTAAAAAATATGCCAGATCTGTGTTGGAATTTCTCCCTCCAGAACTGCCCTGCAGTCACTCTGAGGAGCAAATGGGCACTTGAACAGCAACACTGCAACCCTGCAGAACAATCCAGCAATTTAGTGACCAGCATTCACCCTCCTGGAGAGGTTAATGCACCCCAGCCCACTCTCTGAAATTTTATTTTGGTGTTCACCCGACTTTTAGCTGATCCTAGAAGCAGAGTTATGTAAATGAACACCAAATGTTCTCACTTCAAACACACCAGCCCCATCAAAATGTGTTCTTGTCTCAGGGTATAAAGGTAATAATTGGTAACCTTTGACTGCTAAAAATGTAAAGGGAAAATATCTTTCATTTAAAACTTGCTCGTTTGGTTACCATGGACACTGCTTAATCATGAAGGATGACTATTACTTGTTCCTATAGAAACCAAGAAGCTTAAGAAGCATCCTGTAATTTAACTCCAGATGCCAAATTTTACACCAGTCCCCCTATTAGCACATTTGGGTACTTCAGAACAAGCCCAGGCTTGATCTCTGACTCTAAAAGAAATTCAGTGATGCAGAAATGCTGTAAGAAACCAAAAATAAGAACATGTAAGGTACAAAAGAAACTTTCACTTCACACAGATTGGTTTCTTCAAAAGGAAACATTAAGTGCTCAGCATCTGAGGATTCCTCTTTCAGTGCAAATGTTAATGAAGCAAAACTTTGGTTGTCTTTATTCCTGTCAATGTTCTCCAAGACCATACAATTGCAGGGCATGTTTTTCCTCCAACTGAATGCTTCAATGCTCAACTTAAGATGAACTTCTGGAGCAGTGTGAGAGCCTGGGATTCCTAATGAGCCTCTGGGAGCTGCTCGTGGTCCCAGCCTGGCTCTCCAAGCCAGACCTACAATAAAAACATGCCCCTCATGCAAGGAAAAGTCCAGTGGGCAGCACAAACCTGCAAAATTCAGGCCATGTGCTGCTCTAACAAGTCTTTTTAGAGTTTATGCTTATTAGAAAAACCACAACACTTGTCTGGCTTGGCTCATCACCTCAAAGCTTTACCTTCAGCACCAAAGAAACATTAGTCAGAATCTCTCTTTTGTGTAGGTCTGGGGGAAAAAAGCTTCCAGAAATTACCTGTGGCTGACACTGCTCCTTGACCCTCACCAGCTCTAGATGGGGAATGGTTCACAGTTCTCAAAAAGCCATCCATTTTCCCATCCTCTGATTCCCACAGGGGCCTGAAGGAGCTCAGTGTAAAAGCCTGACCCCGAGGCTGCACAAAGCAGTGACAGGAGTTGGGAGTTGTGTGCACCTTCTTACACAAACACACAAACAATTAGTGATTGACTCTCAAATATTCTCTGGAGTGCTGCAAAGGAAAGCAAACTCCCCTCAGCAGTGTCTGAGCTGAAAAAAGCAAAACTGATAAAGCCCAAATGAGAACGTTCCCTGACCCTGCTCATTCCCATCTCTATTGAGAGCAGAGTGAATTAAAGGATTAGAGAGTGCCTTCAGTGCAATAACTTAGGGGATTAGTGGCACACTAGAAGACCTTCAAGGGAAATACAGGTTTAAAAGCTTTAAAAGGCAGCTCTGTGTCTAAATTGTTTGGACTGCCGCAGCTGTAAGGAGACAAACTTACTCTAATACATGAGTGATCATGAAAAGTCTGCTGAAACCCCTCGAAGCATGTTTTTGGAAGCAATTCTAGTTTGGACTCAGACCAGGGTTTTGAACCTCTTTCTCATTTAGTACCCACAGCTTGTAGATAAAAACTCATTCTGCATTACTCGAGAGCAAATCTGCCACAATTCCTTTCAGAGCAGTCAGCCCCTCTCAGGAACACTGCCAGGGGAAAAGGATGGGACTACCAGGAGGAGAGGGCTGGAACCAGAGATAAAGGAGATGAGCAAAAAGTGACAGTGCTCCTCAGAGATTCCCACTGGCGTTTCCCAGGGGAACTTTTACAACTCGATTCATTTTTGATCTCGCAGGAATTCCTCACAGAGAACACTGAGTGTGGATGTTCCAGTGTTTCTGGAGGAGGTGGGGCAGCTCAGGGTTGGCTGCAGGAGCAAAGGGAGTCGAGGCACTGCTGCCTCCCTTCCTGCTGAAGGGCCAGTCCAATAAATCTGCCTGCAATAAATTCACTCTACATTTTTTGCTTATTAAAGGGATTCTGAGATTTAAGCATTGTTTAATATCAAAACAATTCCAGAATTCCTCCATCACACACCACTTCCCAAGTCATTAAATTTAGTCTCGATTTTTACTAGACAATGAAGCATTGAACAAACACAGCAAAGTCTCAGCTGGAGCACTGCTGCTAAAAATAGCACAGCTGCCAGTGAATATTTCCTATAAACAGCACAGCTTTAAACATTTTGCATATCTTTTCTATGGGCATCTGTCAGCCATGCTGTTAAAATTTCAATGAAAGACTGCAAGACCACTGTGGTGAAACAGAAAATGCCACAAAAGAGACTTGAAAAACAAAGCAATGATCATTAAAAAGTGCAAAGCAGGAAGGTCTCCTTTTCCTGGTATTTAAAAGACACCACCCTTGGAAAAAAAAAAACCCAAAAACCAAAAAAAACCAAGCCTATTGCTAATATTTATTATTGGGCTCCTCACTTGCCTGCTCCCAGCCCTTAAATGAAAAACAAAGCCCTGCAGAGGTGGGAAGGGAGAAATTCCACCTGGCATTCCTTGTCCAACATCACTTTTTGTTAATGTGCTGCAGAACAGATTTTCAGCTAGGAAAGATTAGTGAGAGGTGAGTGCAATTTCAGTTGGCTTTAAATACAATAAAACCTCCTTAGTTGTTATGTCACTCTGGGACATGCTGGGACAATTTTCCAGCCGCTGCTTCCCTTGTCCCAAGCGAGTGCCTCAACCTCCAAGGTATTGATTATTTGGGTATAAGCTGATCTCTCATTTATCACTTAAAGGGTTTTGATTTCATCAAACAGAGAGACAAAGACTAAATTCCAGCTGTTTCCAACAGATGTGTATCTGAATAGCCTGTGCTGAGAAAAAACCCCAGCCTGACCTTGGCCTCCCAGCTCAGTGCTCAGTGCACTGAAATTCTGGGTTTTGCTGAAGATCAGTCAGTTTTCTCTTCACAGCAGCCATCAAAGGAAAGGAAGAAGAAAGTCTGTTTAATAAAAATCCTTTTCATAAAACACCTTGAAAAGCATCTGTGATAAACAGAACACAGAGCAAGGCATTTATGTCTGAGGCTGACAGAGGCAGAAGGATCAGGAACACTAAACCTTCAAGATCAGGAACTCCAATGTTCTCAGATTCTCGGGGCTTTGATGCCAGCTGATTGCCTGCTGAGTTTTACACAAGGAAGCCCTGAAGCCAAAGCTGCATTTGGCTCAGAGATGGGACTGGGAATGGAGCAGCGTGAGGTTTCCATCAGCAAAGGGAATTTTCAGAACACTTCCCACTGACCCCCATTCCTTCATTGTGTCCGTGAGTAAGGAGAAGCAGGGAGGGATCCTGAAGAAAGCCACAGGCCCAAGAGCAGCCACAGGCAGGTGCTGCTGTCACTGAAAATTCTCCTTCTCCCCCATCTCTGCCTCCCAAGTACCTTCCACTACATCAGATGGGTCATCTGGGAGTAATTGTAATTACTGCCATGATTCCTCCCACAGTCCCACACATCTCCGAGCTGAACAGATGGTCCAGGGGCTCTGCAGGTACATTTTTTATCTAGCTAATGTTTACCTGCAGCATGTGCTGACTCTCTGTGGAGAGCAGAGCTGGGGGTCCCAGGCTCTGTCCCCCTCCAGCAGAGATTTCCAGTGCAGTGAAGCCTGGCTGCTTTACCCACCCCAAACAGGCACGGTTTAAATGTGCTGGAGGCAGGATCTCATCAGCCTCCTCAGAGCAGCCTTCCCCTCCTGCTCGGCCCTGCCCTCCCACCAGTGCCTGGTCAGACATTCCAGCCTGGGCCTCCCAAAGGGGCCCAGTGACAAACACTGACGTGTGATGGACGTGTTAAAGGCACCAGGGCTGAGCAGAGAGCTCCAGAACAGAGGGTGCCATCACATGAACCACTGAACAAGCTGCTGTCACTGCCAACAGCTCCAAGTCCTGGACATTTTTCTGCACACTGAGGCAAGCTGGCTCCATCTGGAGTCCCAACACAAAGCTCTCCCCTCCCTCAAATCCTTGCACAGAAAATGCAAACTCTGCTCACTTTGCCCAGCTGGAAGCACCACAGCAGCTCCTTCCTGAGGGAGTGGCTCTCTCTGTACCTCAGGAAGCAAAACCCATTTCCCAAACTGGGTCTCAGCCCTCCCAGAGCTGTGCAACCCCAGCCTGACTTTTCCTGCTGTTCCTGGGGCAGGATGGGCTCTGTCCCTCCGTCCCTGCCAAGGGCTGGCAGTGTCAGGTGTGGGTGGTGGCATTGCCACTGGGGGGAGAGTGGGCTGTGGCAGTAAATACATGTTTCCAAACATGATTTTTGTGTGCTCAGAGCCTGATGGAGATAAGCAGAGGGGGCTGGAAGAGGGCTCTGACTCACAGCAGAGGCAGCACCTCAGACCCCTGGGTGCTCCAGCTCAGCTCCAGCCCAGGCATTCCTCATCTGGGATGGATGGAGCCCAGGGAATTGTCCCACACGGGGACAGGGATCTTGTGCCAGCAGAGATCTCCTCCTCCCCAGGAAATGTGCAAGGATTGCCCGACCCCCAGCAGGCTCCCTGTCCAAAAGCATCTGCTGAAGTGACATCCCTTGGAAAAGATCAGCTTGCAGGTATCACAGCCCCTCCAGCAGAGCCACAGGCTCACCTGAGCCCTGGGGGGATCTTGGCAAAGGGTCCAGAGACTGCAGAGTGCAGAAACTGCCAAGAGGGTGTCTGGGACACACACGTGGCAAAGCACACACTGCCAACTCCTGTGAAGTCACTTCAATCCGCCTGAATTTATGGCAGCCTCCCCCCAAGGATCCCTGATCTCTGAGAATCCCAGAGACAGAGACTCCACTGCAGATCAGCCTTTGGGGAGGGGGCCTCAGCTCCCCCCTTCCTCCAGACTTGCAGGGTTTGAATTCAACATTACATCAGCCCCAAAATCCAGAACCTCCTTCTGATTTCTGCATTTTCCACAGCCCCCAGACCCCTACAGTTCCTCAAAACTGTTAAGGAAAGTATTCCTGCTGCATAATTCCAGCACTTCCATCACCCTGCCCAGCCTGGACAAGCCCCCTCTGACCTGCTGTGTGACACCACCAACAGAAAGAGATCAAAAATAAAGAGAAAATTCTCATCCAGCTTTGCAAATCCCTTTCAGATGTACAGATAAGAGGAGCTCAGCCACTGCTGAGAGGCAAGGATCCCACAGACAACACAAAATACTCCAGGAGAGATCAACAGCAACAAGATTTCAGCTGGTTCCAATCCAATTTCTTACAAACTTTCGGGCTGATTCCCATTTCCATCAAATCTGCCTGGATACTCCTTGTGTTCCTGACAAATGATGCCATAAGTTCACTTTGGGTTACCTAATGAAACTGAACACATTTAGTTTGTCACAGTAACTGAAATGACAGTAAAATATTTTGGTTTTGCACAGCCCACAAATAAAGAGGGAAAGGGAACTGGGACGTGCTTGGGAGTTTACAAACACTCCTCCCTGACAGGCAAAACAACAAAAAAATCATGCAGAGAAAACCACTGGCTGAAGGAAAAGCTGAAGCTCAGGGACTGATTTAGCTTCCTATTGTTTTCTCAGCAATGATTCAAAATCCTTAAAATCATCCTGAGTGCCAGGAAAAGAGGAAAGAGGACATTGCACTGAGCTAAATCTTGCACTGCTAGAGTAAAGTTTAAAATCTGCTTCATAAATCAGAATTAACTGCATTGAGACAAGTCCAAGCCTGGATTTGCACAGACACCTGATGTAAAGTTGCAGTTGTGCTTTTTATTCACACAACAACAAGAAAAAGGGAAATCTTTTCAGTTAATGGCTTTGATTAGGCTCACAGCATGATAAAATACACCAGGACTGCCAGACTGCAGGGCAAACACAACCCTCTCCCCTGCTTTCTGAAAAAATTCAATAGGAAAACACTCACATACTCCCACTTTTTGGCTGCTTTAACGACAGGGAAAAGAACCAATAAACAGTTATTTCACAGGAGAAGAAAGAGAAAGGCAGAACAGCTTGTTTTAAAAATGCAACTGGGTCAGTTGCTGCCTCCAGTAGAAGGAATGGGCTGCCTGTGCCCTACAGAAACATCCCTCAGTGGACCTCCCTCCTGCTGATGAGGACAAATAAGCCCTTTTAGAACAGGATTTTTAAAAGTGCAAAGTGATTTGGGGCTTCAAGTCCCACAGGTTTCTGCAATGCCTCAGGAGCACAATCTTTAGGCTCTTTGGAAAATCCCACCCCTAAAGCAGGGGTACAGGGTACAGCTTTGTCATCTCAACCCCCTGGTGACGCTCGGCTCATGAAGAACGAGAAGTTCCAGCCACACAGCTCTGCACAGACACCACCTGCAAGGCACGGCTCTCCAAAGCTCTGCGGGCATCACTCAAACACCCGGGAGCAGCAGCATCCCAGTCCCTGCACGGCACAAAGCGCAGAGCTGGCCCGGGTTTAGCTGCAGAGCCGGGGTTAGCGGCAGCACACCCTCCCTCGCACACTGACCTGGTGCAGAGCCCGGGCCGGCCCAGAGCCCCTCCTCATCCTCATCCTCATCCTCACCTACCTAGGGCAGCGGGCTGAGCGCGGCACGGGCACAGCTCGCAGTTGGCCCGGCTCAGCCTGTTCCGGCTGCGGGATCTGCTGCGCTGTCTCTGCAGTCGTGACCTCCGGAGCAGTCGGTAGTAGTAGGACGGTCTCCCAGAACTTTTCCTGCTGTTCATGGACATTTTTGGATCTATTTTACACACACAGACATGCAGGCACAGGTTGGCTCTCCCCTCTGGTACAGGAGCAAAACAGTCCCAGCGTTTTAATGAACTGGAGGGTGGTTCTTTGGAGGGGAAAGGGAGAGGGGGGAAGAGGAACTCTTCACTTGACACATTTAAAAAGAAAAACAACAAGAAGAAAACATAAAAGAGAGAGAGAGGGGGGAAAAAAAGCAGGCGGCACCGGAGTGCATGTCTCAGCCGAGGGAGGACTCCAGGCGAGCAAGATAAACTGTGCTAACAACTCCTGCCCCCAAAAAGATAAGGCTGCTCGAGTAGGAATAGGAAGCCAGAGTTGGCCTGGGCTCCTGAAACGTGAAGCATAGGCTGGAAGAAATCCTGGACTGGATCGTGTCCGCAGACAGCAGCATCCGATCGAAGTGTCCTGGAAGGATTCCCAGCCGCCGGCCCCGGCCCGGCCGCTCCGCCCTGCCCCGAGCAGCGCCCCGAGCGCGCCCATCTGCGGCAGCAGGGATGGGGAGAGCCGCGCTGGGGATGGGGATAATGATTTCCTGGCCATGGGACACATGTTAATAATCATCGTGGAGCAAAAGCCCCGGAAAATAAAGTGAAATTTGAGAGGGGAAAACTTTAATTAGAAGTTGAATGAACAGAGCTCCAGACTCCCCTGGAGGCCCATTTCCTTTCAACATTCAAACTGAGTTATAGCACATCCCACAAATTAGAGAAAGGCCCTATTTACCATTTGGGTCCTGATGGCAGCGAAGATTCTGCCTCCGGCTCATATTGCTCCATAAAATTACATTTCAATGGGCAGAATTAACACTTTAAGCCATGGAAGAAAATAAAACTATATATATATATATTCAACAGATAGAAGATTTCACTCCACCTTTATTGTTTCAAAAGGTCGGAAGTGAATTGTCCAGAATCCTCCACCTAAGCTCCTTCCCTTGATGGCACAAAAATGACTCTGAAGGAAGTGACAGAAAACATTTTAGAGACCCAGAATGGTGGCCAAGAACTGAAATGTGGCTGCTGCTTCTCCCAGGCTGGCAGGTAACAGAGAAACCTCATCCGAGTGGGATGAGCTGCAAAACAACATCTGCACAATAACTCTGTGTTGTGTCCTCAGTTGTCATTTTTCCCAGACTTCTGTGCAAATTTATCTTTGTGGTGTCTCATGACCAGACACGGGCTTGGCTGTGGATGAGCCCCGTTCCCCCGGAGCAGGAGCTGGAAAGCCTCCCTGGATTATCCTGTCTTGTACCTCCAGTAACAAGAGGCACAAACTGTTCCAATCCAAGAGCTGAACGGGACAGCAGCACCAACCATCCTCCCCGATTTTAGGCTTTCACACATTTCCACAGCCATGGAAAACAGCAGAATTCTACACAAGCCGTGCTTTCCTATTCCCACCGAGCCAGCCCAGAAAGCGCTTCCAGGAGGAAACCCAAGGCTCGCTCTTCCCTGAAGTCCATGCCTGGTTTTGAGGCCACACGTGAGGAATTCGGGGCAGCTTTCAGGCAGTGCAGGAATGAGCACTCGGGAGGGCAGCGACAAGTTCAGGTCAAGCAGGCAGATCGCAGCTGGCCGGCGGGGGCTCCCGGCCCGGGAGGGGACATCGCTCCGCAGCGCCACGGAAAAGCCTCCACTGCCCATCCGCCCTCCTCCTCCCAGCCACAATCATCCTCTTTTTCATAGCTGGGTACATAAATAAGAAAAATACAGGCACAACTCTGTTTTGCAGATGAGCAGAGACTCATCCCGTGCAGCTGATTCAATTCTCAAAAGGAGCTGAGAACATCCAGAACAGTGATGGGAAAGGCTGAAAATACTGAGGTTTGGTTAAAGATCTGCTGCAGACGAGAACCCAAATATTCACGTGTCTCTCTGCAATTCTGTGTCATAATAACTGGGATGAAAGCTCTGAAGAGAGTCTTTCACAATTATGCTTTTATCATTAGAAATATCTTTAAAACGGCCTATCCAATTTACTTTTGTCATTCCCAATAGAAAAAAAAAAAGGCACTGATGGAAATGAAAGTTTAAAGAAAACCATTTTAAAAGCTCACCCAAATTTAGATGATCTGAAAGGGGAAGGTTTGTTTCTGTTTAAGTGGAGCCAGGTGACTCACGCTCAGAGCTCTGGGGATGTGGCAGAGGCGGCTGCTGGGGATCTCCTCAAGCTCTGAGGGAGTGTGAGGTGGGAACGCTCGGGGATTTTTATTTTTAATCAGCCAGGCACCTTCAGAAACACTCCTACAGGTGACCACGAAGCAGCAGAGGTTAATGAAGGACTATAAACCATATGACAAGAGAAAGCAGCCCCCTATAAAAGCATAAATAAATGGTTGGGAGTTGTGTTCCAGTTTCGCCAGCTTGGCTCTGTCTCTCTCACCTAACATTTTTGAAGGACTTAACTTCAGATGCTACAGAGCAGCAGGCAAGAAAATGGACAACCCACCTTGGGAGGGGATGTGACTGGGCTGGACCTTTCCAATTAATTCAACACTGCTCTGTTTTCTTCTTTCTCTACTACTTTTTTCTCTTTTTGAAAGCCACACCCCGCCACAAATGTTCTGTGTACAGCAGAATCTGCCACTCACAAATGGGGGATTATGAACTGCTCAGGAGGAAAGCTGACAGCATTAAATCTGTGTCTCTAAAATAACACATCCCAGGCTGGCTGCTCCCTCCAAAAGGCAGCTGGATGAGCTCAGCCACGGAGTTCTGCTGGATCTTTCAGGAAGAAGAGCAATTGGAGATAAATGTAGCAGTGATTTTTGGGGTGTTAACTCCTCCTCCCCAGCAGCGAACACAAACCTAACCCATGGAATTAAATATAATTAAACACATGCCAAACTGTGGTAAAATACCCAGTCTGAGGCACTGCTGGGCTTCAGCAGAGAACTCAGCACCCAGGGCTGACCTGGTGTCACCCACTGCTGTCACCCTGCCCTTAAACCTTCCCAAACCCAGAGCCCTCGGAGTTTATGGCAAGGAACTTGAATTCCTTATTTTGAAGGTGAAAGTTTCTGTGCTCTGTCAGTGGGGTCCAGCCAGCCCCAAAAGCCTGGTCTGGACAGGTCTGAGGATGCCCTGACTTGTTCACACACAGAATTCATGGCTCTGAGTCCAGGCTGCCTCTGAGACAGCAACAGCAGCCTCAGGGATTTCATTTCAGTTTCCCAGACTTCTTTCATAAAGAAGTGAACTGCACTTTTCAAAATCTAAACTTAACAAACAACACCAAAACTTTAACTAACCAAACAACAAGAAGTTTTGGCTCGGCTGGCAGAGAGGAGTGGTGGGTATCAGCTTAATTTCTGATTTGCATTAGGCAAATAAACTGCAACCCCAATTTCCCTGTCATAACCAAACAACCAGAAGTTTTGGCTCGGCTGGCAGAGAGGAGTGGTGGGTGTCAGTTTTATTTCTAATTTGCATTAGGCCAATGAATTGCAATCCCAATTTCCCTGTCACATGCAACCCCTCTGTCCCTGAAGAACAGTCATATTCCTCCTCAGTTCCAAGGGAAAAGGAGGAAGGGAAATCTGTACAAAATATCTCCTTTAGAACCCATAGAAACAGTGTTTCTGTCAGCTCTCAGTGCCCCCAGACACTCAGTGTGTGCCCGCCTGAGTTTGCCCAGAGCCCCTTGCAGATTCAGAGCCTGGAACATTTCCAGGGATACATCAGCTCACAGCAGAGCAGGGAGGAAGGTAATTTCCTTTGTGTGAGGATAACTTAACTTCCAATTCAGCTGTACCCACAAAAAAATCTTCAGTGACTTATTTGTTTGAAGACTTATAAAGTTTCATACACACAATTAAAGTAAAATAGTTTTGTTTAGAATTTTAATGGCACATGATGATTATTTTAAGAGCACACATAGGCAAAGTAGCTCACTTACCACCTGAGGTAGAATGCAGCAGCTTCTTGAGAGCCTTGCAACAACAAAATGGTTATAGACTAGGAATCAAAATAAGAATGAGCATTTACTTTAAATTTAGGCAGAGAATTCACTGCTCCTCATTTACTGAATGTGTCATAGCTACCACAACACTGTGGATTACTCTTGCTGAGTGTATGGGGATGAAATCCAAATGTAAATGAAAAGCAGTCACTACACATATTATAGATATTTAATGATATTAATGAGCAGAAAAAGCAGTGCCATATGAAAAAGCAAGAGGGAGAATGTGCATGTGAATAATGAAATATTAAATAGGTGTTCAGGTGGTGTCCTGGAAGTGAAACCAGGACATGAATTCTTTCAGCATCACGGTTCCCTCCCTGCAGACTGTGCCTGTTGCTCACTCTCATTATGGTCATTACACACTGTGGCAGGGCCAGAGGTGCAGAGGAGGATCAATGTCCCATTGTTTGGGGATCTGCATCACCACCAATTAGGAGCTGACTCCTCTGCATGGCACTCCTGCTCTGAGGAAGAGCAGAGTATTGCACACACTGCAATAATGGAGCTGCCAAGCCCATCCCATGAGCGGAGAGGTGAAGCCTGAGTGCTTTATTCAGCATCATGTGGAAAGGCTGGGGCACAGTGAGGCAGAACCCTGCACCCTCAGCCTTGCCCAAAGAGTAAATGGAGCTTCCCCACTCCTGAGACAACTCCCTCAGGATGAAGAAGTATTAAACATAATTATCTTTTTTTCCTACAGCATCTTTTGTCCACCAGAGCACAGACACCGCTGCATATTTGCTTCTGCAAATACTTGTTCAGTTGAATGTACTTAAAACACATAAACTCAGGTAAAAAAAAAGAAATCCAAGGAATGTAACCAGTATTAAGTGGGGAAGTCAGTTGTTTGCTTCTAATAAATAATGTCCTGACTTTCTTTAAGAAAGAGCCATAATGTATTTTTAGATGTGAATAAAAGAATTTCTCAGATATCACTATCTGAAAAGGAAGGGAAACGACACCTCCAACTCCCAAGAAGCTGAGTTTTGGATCACATTTAAATTTCTGCAGCTCCTTGGTGGTGGGAATTCACCAGAGGCTCCGACGAGGCCAGGAGGAGGAGGCCAAGGCGCTACCCCAGGGCTGTGTGGAACAGGGGAGCAGAGGGGCAGGGTCTGTGGCCCGGGCAGGGACAGGGAGCCAGGAGAGCCGGCGTGTCTGAGAGCCCCGAGACATTTCCTGATTTCCTGCACCCTCGGTGAACTCCGGGAACGGGGAGAAACACGGAGGCTGACTCAGAGCACGGCACGTTTCCTGCCCACGTCCCAGCAGAACAATGGAGCTAAAGAACATCAGCTCCCACAGCAGCGTTCAGCTGGGGAGACCACAGCACTCCACTCAGGTACACTGGTTTGGGACCTGGCTGCTAATGATGCTAATAAAATTCACAAAGTCAAAATCCATCTAAAGACTTGTGCTGAATTTCCACAGACCTAACGAAGCAATGAACACATGGAGTCCAATGCAATGGAAGAAGGAATTTCTACCAGAAGCAAACATCCACTGCCTCAGAGCAGCCTGCTCCTCTCAACAGGAGGAAAAACCCAGGAGTGTGAAGTCTCCACTGTACAGCAAAAATTCCAAACTAAAAAGAAAAATCTTGTACAAATCCCTAACTCAAACAAAGGCCCTCAGACGTAACTGGGAGCTGCACAACACTTCCCAGCACTGTGTCTTCCACGCTGAGCTGCTGGCAGGAAATATTTGTTTAAGCAGAACTATTCTTCCCAAATATCCCTCATTGCTAAAATAAAATGTTAGCAGTGATTCATTGAGTTATTAACAGAGTAACTTCAACTGTGGGTTTCCCAGGATCCCCCATTTCCTTCTCCAAGACAAAACTGGGGCAGTTCTGTGCTGTGATCCTGGAGGGGCTCGAAATCAACCTCAAAATCTCACCTGGTCCAACCTTCAGTGGCAAGGGAGCCCAGATGCTGATCTTTACCTTCCTATCTGCACAGTCAAATAAACAAAACCCACACCACCTCTAGGTTAGGAATCTAATTATTAGATGTAATAACAAATTACTGTAATAATCTACAAAATCCGCATTGACCTTGATCCAAATATTCACATAACAAAAGAAATTAACTCCTAAAAATATTTTTACTTTGTATTTCAGCAGTAAACTTGCTGTTGTGTTGCTGCAGGGAAGGAGTTGATAAAAGTCTGGCACCACTGCCTTTCTGTGCCAGATTGATGGGTTATTATTAGCAGAAGGCTCAGCTATTTATCCTGAGTTCTGTTACAGTGGCTTTCCAATGTGGTGTGCTGAAAGGTCAGGGAGGAAACCATGAACCTTCCAGAAAGCTCCTGCAGGGCAGCACTCTCCTTGCCTGTGTGGAAGCTGAGTCTGTTCCAACCCAGGGTGGGGAGAAGAGGAGCTTTTCCAGGTGCTGCAGAGCCCAGAGCTCCTGTGCACACAGAGAACTTCCCCAGGGTCAGGAGTGCCCTGGGCTGCAGGGAAGAGCCGCCTCCCCTCCCTCTCCTCCCCTCCCCTCCTGGTGCCATCTGGACACCTGAGGCTCAAGAATCAGCTCTTGGGGTGTTTAATCTCATGACAACATCCACTGACAGCAGCATCTCTGCTGGCAAGTGAAATGAAAGATTAACTTGATTACACATGCTATGTAGAACTTATTTCCTGATTAATTAATAGATTAGGCACTTCCAATTCATGTTTAAATGCCTGATAATGATCTCACGCTCATATAACAAATCACTGATTTATATACACACAATCTAAACTTCATTTTTCATGTGACAGATTATTTTCTTCCTTTCCTTGCCACATAATTTGCAAACTCCACTGCAAATATAGTTGCTCGTTTCACTTGCTTTTTGGCATCAGATGACTCATCCAAGGAATATTTTGGCAAGAATGGTCTTTAGCCATCTTCCTTATCAGGCTGACATAACAGAGTAGCACAGAAAACACCCTCTGTTTTGAAAGAATTCCCTGTTAACAAGTTGAAAAATGAAAATGTAGCTATTGTTTTTAAAGAGGGCTTTACAAAAGCGACTGGAAATCCTGCAATCAGTTTTTAAATGCCATTGTGAGCGTGGTTTATTTAAATTTACGTTTTTCCTTCTGGCACAACAACACAGGGCTGCCCTGAGAGATGTTATTGTCCGAGAGCAGCTGATTGCAAAATGTGGAGAGCCTCCTTCAAACAACAGAAATATGAAAAACACTCCAAGAGCAAAGCACGGGCTGGGATGTTTGGAAGTGTGGAAGCTCAGGGCACCAACACCTCCAGTGCCTGAGCTCTCGTGAGGCAGGATCCAGCACTGGGAATTCTCACCCTGCTGGTCCTCACCAGCCCTGAGCAGGGAACTGGCTGATGATCTGATAAAGGACACTCCAAATAAAAACAGAAAATATCTAGCAAGGCACACAGTGACCAGTAATGCTCCTCTACTGCAGCATCAGCTCAAATTGTTTTTTTCTGCTTCTCTTCCTACTTTTTTGTACAGATCTTCCACTCACAAGTGTATGGAGTCTCTATGTTCCCATTCCACTAATACCCCTGTTACATTTTTAGAGAGAAAAAGCTACTAAAACCCCCTCTTCCTACTGAATTTAGATCCTTTATTCTTCTAATATATTCATTTTTCCTGGATTAACAAGTCTAACATCACATCCATATGGCAGCAGCCTTGGACGAGCTGGCTTGGGGGGTTTGTACAATTCATTGGTCAAAACTCCACACTGATGCAAAGAAGAAAACTTTGTCTGTTTGGTGTTTTATCCAAGACAGCTGGGTGGCCTCAAAGTGATTTTGGGAGGAGACACAAAGAGCAGCTTCTTATTGCTACAGCTCATGCTTGGTGATGAATGGCATTGCAGAAATCCTCCCATGTCCTTCTTCTCCACCCTAAAACAGAACTCGGTTGCTGACCCATTTGCTGACCCTCCCAACAGGGACACCTGAGGTGAACTCTGTGAAAAGAGAGAGCCAGCAGGCAGGGCAGAGCACCCCCAGCACTGGGATGGGCACCACATGCACTGTGCAGAAATTCCTTGGGTTTTCATCAGGGAAGGAAATGCAAACACCTGCTGGAACTCCGAATGCAGGATTTCAAAACAAATGCTATAAAGAATGAGGAGTTCAGTGGGACTTTGGTACAGAACACCAGTGAGTGTGCAGCCCCTAAACAATGCACGGGTATCCATACATTGATCTAGATCTATTTCTAGAGATATTTATCCCAGGGCAGCAACGGCTCCCACCAGGATGCAGCCTCACAGCTCAAACTACACAGTCAGTCTCTGCTAATCTTGGCCTAACTCAAAACTCTACTTATCTTTTCCTTTCTAAATCATCCCCAGGACAAGACTAGAATCTCTTTTGAAATGTAAAGGTTCTATAATAAAATTTAGAAGGCGCATATGGTACAAATATCAAGCGTGAACATCTCTTCCCATCTTGTACGTTTCAAAGCCTGTGCAAACAGCACTTTTCCCTGGTTTTGATCATGCAGCCAAAATGAGTCATCTGTGAACAATTATGGCTCTGGCAGGGGCCTGACTGTTGGAGAATGAAAGGAAACACTTTATTATTGAAATGATCAGTATGCCAAGCTGAGAGGCGACTGCAGAGAATGTTAAGAGTCCTTTATGCTCCTTCAACCAGCAAAATTGAAAGCAGAGGATGCAGCACTCCCTTCTCGGACACCTGAGAACACCCGAGTTGAGAATGGGCAATGCAAAGCACGGGGAAGTGGGAGCTGTGGGGATGAGCAAGGGAATCTATGGCAGGAAAAGAAACACAACCTTAAAGCAGGAGGCCTGGCTTAAAAAAGTGTTGGTTATTCCTGGCTTAGTTCTCCCAGGGGAGTTGTGAATGTATTAAAGGAACACACAGTCAGAGGCCTCTGTGCTGAAATCTGAAACTATTAAAGGACATTTGTGGGGAGTTCGGGACTGGCTGAGTTTAACAGGCTCTTCTGAAAGGGGATGAATGGAATTCCCCTCGAGGAGAAAAAATAGCAACCAAACAATTTAGTAGGAACACGGATCTCCCTATGTGCAGCCCATTTCAGCAATGATGCTGCTGTGTCTGGGTTTGCTGCCAGCAGGGACTAGGTAGCATCCCCTGGAATTCCAAGGGGAACTCGGGAACTAAGCTGCTTGCTGAAAGCTGGGCAGGGCCAGGGAGCTGGGCAGGATATTGGTTTGATGGACTTGGCAAATGAGACAAGCAGGAGACGATTTTAAAATTGGACTATGAACAAGCAGTGGATGAGCGAGTAATTCCTGTCCTCTTTCCCAGGAGCAGCTTGCAGAGGGAGGGGGAACAATGTGGTGATCACCACCCAGAGCCTACAGACTATTTAAAGACCATGAGGGTTGACAGGATGACAGGGGAGACTCATGTACACAGAACTGCTAATGGAAGGTGTAGGGAGGAGATCAGGGAACAATCTGGGAAAAGCACATTTTGCACTCTGAAATTCAGGTCCAACTCCCAACAGAAGAGATGCTGGAGGAATTTGAGATCAATATTCTGACAGCAGGACCTCTCAGTCTGAACAGTAGCTGACAAATACTTCTTGCTGTTTCTGAAACCCTGAGGTTTGACAACCTTTGGAACAGATCATCCCTCTATCACCACGGTTTGGGCAGTGTGGATCCCAAACGAAGTGCCCTGGCAGGCCTGGAGCCCAGGCTGAGCTCAGGTTTTACACCACGTGAGGGTGCAGGTTCACCAGTACCAGGGGATTCGTGCTAAAAGGGAACCTCCCTGTGATCCTGAGCAGGGCAGGGAATGTTTACAGGCGTGGTATTTGTCTTCACGGAATCAGCCTTGTCAAGGAATCAGCCTTGGAAATGGTCAAATTCTGACTTCTTCAGTCTCACAGAGACCAGGAGCCCCACACTTACTGTGTCAGGGCAAACACAAGAGCCTGCAGATCCCTGTTACTGAGGGGCTTTTGGAAGGTCCTGTTTAGCTCTTTGTACAAAGGCACCTTTGCTCCTAACAGAGCTCATCAAGGCAGGGCTGCAAACCTCCTCCAGATCTCCTCCAAACAAGACAGCCTGGCAAGCAGGGACACACCTGAGGTGGTAAAACACTTAGCAGCAATGCTGAAAACAGACCCCAGGAACTGGAATTTCCCAAAATGCTCATTCTTTGCAATTCCAGGAAGTAGCCCATGGTTACCTTCACACAGTAAGTAGTACCAGGGGATTCGTGCTAAAAGGGAACCTCCCTGTGATCCTGAGCAGGGCAGGGAATGTTTACAGGCGTGGTATTTGTCTTGGAGGAATCAGCCTTGTCAAGGAATCAGCCTTGGAAATGGTCAAATTCTGACTTCTTCAGTCTCACAGAGACCAGGAGCCCCACACTTACTGTGTCAGGGCAAACACAAGAGACTGCAGATCCCTGTTACTGAGGGGCTTTGGGAGGGCAATCCTACATGGAAGGCGTCTTGTTTCAGTCAGGAGCAGCCTGGAATGTCCTCTTGGCGTGACTGGAGTGCTCTTTTTGTTTGGGTCATGTCACTCATAAACTTCCTTCCATAACACACTAAGCTGGGTATAAATTCACATAATGCAGGGTGTTGTGGAGCCTTGCCACAGCAGGGTGTTGTGGAGCCTTTCCCAGCTGTGGCCAGGCTGTGCTTTGCACACATGCACTGTACACCTCTCTGCAATTTGGTTTGACTTTTCTGAGTGTTCCTAGGTCACAAACAACCCCTCAGTGTCCATCGCTGCGTTGACTATTGCAACAGAAATGAGATTATTTCAATTTAAACCATATAAAACAGAGACAATGTCAGTGGTCTCAGAAAAACATTTGTTAAAACACACTGAGCATGGAGGAACCCGGGAAAAGGGAGGGAGCTTTTCCAGCTGAAAACGCCAGAAACGCCGGTGCTGTGTCAGCACGTTAAAGCCTAAGGAAAACTGCTCTGTTCTGGAAACAGCCCTGCTGCAAATCCAGCTGCTCACAGGGATTCCTTCTCGAGGCAGCACCCGGGAAGTGCCCAAAGTGAGAACCCTGCTGTGGTCAGCGCTGGCTCTGAGGCTCCCTCATGTCAGCACCGGCATGGGCTGTTCCATGGCACGGCTGTCCCGGCAGGACTGTCCTTGTCCCCGGCAGGGCTGTACCCAGGCAGGGCTGTACCCAGCAGGGCTGTCCCCAGCAGGGCTGTCCCTGTCCCCAGCAGCGCTGTCCCTGTCCCCAGCAGGGCTGTCCCTGTCCCCAGCAGCGCTGTCCCTGTCCCCAGCAGGGCTGTCCCTGTCCCCAGCAGCGCTGTCCCTGTCCCCAGCAGGGCTGTCCCTGTCCCCAGCAGCGCTGTCCCTGTCCCCAGCAGGGCTGTCCCTGTCCCCAGCAGCGCTGTCCCTGTCCCCAGCAGGGCTGTCCCTGTCCCCAGCAGCGCTGTCCCTGTCCCCAGCAGGGCTGTCCCTGTCCCCAGCAGCGCTGTCCCTGTCCCCAGCAGGGCTGTCCCTGTCCCCGGCAGGGCTGTCCCTGTACCCAGCAGAGCTGTACCCAGCAGGGCTGTCCCTGTCCCCGGCAGGGCTGTCCCTGTCCCCAGCAGGGCTGTCCCTGCCCCCAGCAGGGCTGTCCCCGGCCCGGAGCAGAGCATCCCGCACGCAGGCTCCGCTCCGCACGGCTCTGCTGCCGCCCGCAGGCCGGAGGCCGCCGGCTCCGCCTGGGACCGCGGCCACATCCCCGGGACGGGCTAGCGCTCCCTCCCCAGAGCGGGCTTCCTTAGAAATCCCTTTCTTCGGGGATTAGGAAAGACGTTCCCCGTTTTCTCCTCTGCCCAAATGTTAAAGAACATGAAAAAGAATAACATCCCTTTTAATGAAGTTTGTTACTTTAAGCTTCATTACTTCCAGCCTAAAAAATGCCAACAGACCACAAATCCTTGTGCTTTGAAATAATAATTAAATAAAGAATAGTCCAGGCGAGACGATGACAAGTCAGCTGAGGAGTAAAGTCAGTGGCAATGCAGCAGAGTCAAACATGTGTAGGTTTTATTTCTAGTGACACACACAGTTCCTAACTCGTGGTGCTGTATCCCAGGTAAGTTCACCCAGATTTCACACACAAAGAGGTCAAGTGGGTTTTTGGACTTGTACTGCATTTTCTATTTTGTTCATGAAAAAGGAATCAAGTATATAAGATGCTGACCAGTCTGAGGGCAAATTAGCAAAACTCTTATACCTTAATTCCAAGAACATGAGTGAAGGAAATCTGAACAGGCCAGGTTTCATTGCTTCCATCTGTAACAGCACACAGGCCTGGTACGCTCCCAAGCTTTCACCCAAATCACTTCCTGGCCATCACAAAGGTTTTACAGCCCTGCCTGGGAACCTGCCCAGCTCTCCCAACCTGCTTTTTTCCATGTCATACTAAAAAGCATATGTGGATTTAATAATTACTAATCCAATGACTGCATTACTTTACTGCATACAACTGAGCTAAACGTGCCAGCATCAAATGACAAAAGTGCACGTCTGGAATAGGCCTCTGCTTTCAGCAACACGTGGGATGCAGCCAACAACCACCATGGAACACAGCCCGTGCCCAGGGCAGAACTCTGACCAGGAATGTGACTCCCAGGTGGGAGCTGAGGACCAGAGAGCTGAGGTGCAGTGTCCAGTGAGAGGCACAGCAGCACTGGGAGCAGACTTTAGGGAATCTTTTCCCTGTGAAAAGGGATCAGAGAAGCACTGAAGAACAGGAGTTACTGCTGCAGTGCACTCCCACACCTTGGTTTGGACACAAGAAGAATCAAGGGCCTGCTTGGTGATTTGTGACCACCAGAAGAAGCAGCTTCCCTCCCTTGAGCCCACTGTGACATGACAGCCATTCCCAGCGAATTCCCCTCTCCCATGGAGGAGGCCCCAAGCTGAAGCACACAGAGGATTTTGGTACAGCTGCCTCATCCCAAGCAATGCTGTCACTCGCTGTCCCCCGTGCCGTGCTCTGACCCACGGGCCCAGCTTTGCTCTCCAAATGCCCAGAGCACCTCCAGCCCGTGGGAGGATGACGAAGAACATCCCTCCAGGAGCACAGGAGAGGAGGTGGAGGAAGCTCCTGGCTATCTGCCAAGCCTCGCCACTCTGCTTTTTCATTTTTAGTTTCTGCTCTTTGCTGCAAAGTTTCTACTTATGCTCTGGTTTCCATGGCAACTGCATTTCTTGCCTTTCTTCTCCAGCATTAAATTTTTTATTTGATTTCCCTGCTTCCCAAGACATGACTCTCTTTTCCTTTTGTAAAAAGGAATTAAGTGTTGTCTTCTCTTTGGTTGTTGATATTTTTAAAGGAGGTAGGAGACACTTTCACTCAGCCACAAAATCTGTCTAGAACAGCAGCAGAGATTTAATCTCCCAAGGAAGAATGTCAGGGGATTCCCTTGCAGAAAAGCCATCTACTGTAATTATCTTAACAAGGTTATGACATGTAAGAGTTCCAGGTACTGTGGAACCCAACATTTTTAAAAAATGCATGCTCATTTGAGACCAGACCTGGCCATCTTTTCTCTACAGCTAAACATTTTAATTTCTTTTTAAAGCATTACTTGTGACTCTTGAGCAGTCTCAGGAGAACAGTTTAATACTGGAAGTGCACTAGAAATGTGGTGTTCAGTTCCAGACTGAGGAGAATTCAAACTCTTCACTGACAATGTTCCCTGTGTTGGGTGAAGCTGGAGGACCCCTCTTTCCCCTGCCATGGCAAATCACCCACAGCAGTGCCCCACACACCCTCACACAAAGCACACACAGACAAAACCCTCACAACTCACGGAGCTTAAGCTAATTAATTTGTCTTGCACTTGTCATGATGGGACTGAACCAATCTGACAACCTGAATTCGTTTGAGAAAGAAAAAATTTGTCAGAATAGCAAAACTGGATTAGATCTACCAATTTGGTTTTTCCAAGTTTTAGCTTCATCGTAAACACAATTTGCATGCTGCAAAGCCCTGAAATAATACAGGTTTTCATGTCAGTTCACTATGAAAGAGTCTCTCCACATCTAAATTCTCCAGCACACTCAGGCCATAAACTGACCCTCCTGTACAGCTGTAGATTACCAGGTTTCCAGTCTTTATCTCTGCCTGGTGGGATTTCACAGTAAATTCTTTCAGGACTGAATAAACAAAAGCAGCAAAACCACAGCATTTGGCTCATAAGGCAATACAAACAAATCTGTCCATGGGTGCTATCTTGTTTGCAGCACATGTGCACAGATTTACATGTAGGATTGAGGCTTAGGGCTCTGTTTGTTTATATTTTCATTATTCTGTACCCCAAGCATAAGGTAAATTGTGTAAAGACTGAACTTGGAACAACTTTAAGAGTGAGCTGATCTTCTCAAATAATTTTATTAACACAATTTTGCAGTTTTTTAAGATTCTTACTACTCAGAAGAAATAAGGGAAATGGGTCAGAAGTGAGGAGCCCAGTCTACCATACTTGGTTCATGTCTCTCTCCTGCTCTTGAATTCCCTTCTCCAAGGAATATCTAGGTCAGGAATTCACAGGATCTTATAGAAATCTGGCAATGTTCAGTGTGTTTGCCAGCCAAGCTATTTGAATTGTCAGATATTAAATATGTGTGCTAGGATGTGTACTGTAAAATCCCATTACAACTTACACTGCACATGAACTCCCCATGGATTGGCTTCACTGCAGGCCAGGTCCCCCACTTTGAGTCAGGGTCAGGAGGAAAGTTTTAGACATCTGAGCACGGCCTCCCTGCTTTCTTCCCTCGGAGCTCCCAGGATTAGGGATTCAAAGAGCTGCTTTAGGCGTAGTCCCCTAAATCGCAGCCATAATGCGGCTTTTATGTGGCCACGGACGGGCTTCATGTCTGCACTGTTTCAATTCCCAGAGTGGGGATTGATTCAGGCAGACAGCAGCTTACTCAGCTCTCTCAGCTGCTGTGCTGAGGCGAGAACATCCAGCAGCCCCTTGCTCATCCTCGCTTGATTTAATGATCTGCTGGCCAGACTACAGAGAGCGGCTCAGGAGCTCCTACCCAGCGTGCCGTGATTTGTGGGTTGCTCTTGCTCATCTGTAATTGCAATGAGAAATGCTCATCAATCATTCCAGCTCTCCAGCAGAACGTTGGGAGATACAGCAGTGGAGAGCTTTCAACCTGGCCTATCTTTTCGAAAACATTCTAATCCTGCAAATAAAGATCTGGATGCTGCCCCGGTGCCAGGACGAGAGCAGCTCCCTCCTGATCCCAAGGGGCACAACCATCCCTCAGTGAGAAGCAGCAATATTCCTCCCCCAAGAGCAGGGACAAGAGGAGGCTGGGAATACAATCTGCTAATCTTCATTAACACCAAACTCTCAAGTCACAGCATCAAAACCTTTTTCTCCAGCTCTCTTGGAGTCCCTTAAGGCACTGGAAGGGGCTCTAAGATCTTCCTGGAGCCTTTTGTCCAGGCTGAAGAGCCCCAACGCTGTCAGCCTGCCTCCAGAGCAGAGGTTCATCCTTCAGCACTGTCCAGAATCACAGTCTGAGACGAGTGCCCCTCTCACATTCCCTGTGCCTGAGCTACCTGAGCACCACTGCAAATGTTTCCCTTCCTCTGTGAAGCACAAGCTGAAAATCATCATCACAGTCCCCAGTGAGACAAGAGAATCCCTGCAGGTAAACTCAAGACTGAGTGGGGATTCCTGGGAAGCTGCACTCCAGATCTCTACAATCCTCATCACCCTCGTTATTGCTCAGTCAGATTTGAAAACTTTTTCCAGAAGCCCTGAGAGCAACACACCTTCCCAAAAATGTCCAGATTCGAACCGCTCACGTTCATTTCCTGCAGCCTAACAGAACACAATCTTAACACGATTTATTGAAACAATTAAAATTCAGAAAACAAGCTTCTCCGTGCTCCATAAAGCACAGCAAATTTATTTGCTGCAGTCAGTAAAAGTCTGCTGCCTAAAGCTGTGCAGTAACTCAGCAGGGCCTGGCCAGGGACTGCGGGACCCTCGAAGCTGGGCTGGGATAATCAATTAGAGCTGGGCTGCTGCAGGGACCCCGCAGCTCCCAGGCCCTTCCACACCTGGAGAAGCAGAAAAAAGGTTCAGGAAAGAAAAGCTTTGGAGGGTCTGTGGCTGGTCTGTGCTCAGCTGCCATGCCTACCAGTCCTACCAGTAACTGTGACCAGTTTTGAAGCTGTACATTTATACTATCCTGTATTTCAAGTTTCCTTAACCAAAGACAAAATAGAATGGATTTTTCATCCACCAAATTAAAAAAACCTCCCTATATTTGGAATTATTGGAATCATTACAAATGTGTAAGAAGGCTGCAAGCATTTGGATATACCACACTCAAGCTCCAGTACATACATTTATGCAATGAAATCACCTAATTTGAAACAGATCACCAAAAAGCCAGCTTGCATTTATGGTGCCTCAAAGAGGAGATGTCACGCTAGAGATTTTCCCAGTTACTTATAAAATAATCAGTTCTTTAAAGTTATCTGGTTTGAGAGGTAATTATTAAATGAATTTAGAACATAATTGCTCTGAACAATGACAAACTTGTATTATACCCTGAGTAAGCACTACAGGCAGGTGATAAATTGCAAAAGTAATGCTACATCAGTTTAACTTCCTGCCGAGTCACCCTGAACTGCTCCAGCCTTGCACAAAATAGCCCCTGCTTTCATTACTAATAAAACACAGAATTAATTACTCAAAATAAAAGAGGTCTTGAAAGTGTGCCCAGACACTGAACCATGCTGGCTTTTGCATTCTTTTTCCCTTTCTCTTTTCTCCTAGAAATGAACCTCAAACCCATTCCTAATTATTTCTTCAAAGCCAGCTGCACCACAGGAGGTTTTGTTCCAGGTCTCTTCCATTCCCAAGTGGATGCTCAGGACCTGCACACACATCAGACACTCCAGTCACCATACACCTCTCAAAATACTTCAACTGATGGCTGACTGCACCACAAATTTCATTTTTCTGACTGGATTATGATAAAAAATAGCTCAGTTTGGAAATCCGCTCAAGCAGTGGAAATATTTTAGACCGGGATCCAAATCTTTCAAATGTCTAGTGCTGGACTGGAAGTCTCCAGGGTCTTCCAGGCAATTCTGCTCCAGTTTGAACAAGAAGAATTCCTGGCTTGTTATTATTAACAGCTGGGAATCTTTATTTCCCTACTCTCCTGTAAGAAGGATTCCAGCTTCTCCCAGAATCTCACCGTTACAGAACATGAAGGTTTAGAGCTGTGCCTGTTTTCATCCAGCAGTTCTCCAGGAATTTGCTTAAAGATGAAGCATCACCCGAATTTTCCAGGAGAGTGTAGCTCCTGTCCCCTTTGTGTCACACTCCCCCCACGCTGACACGGGGCTCTGGCAGTGGGTGACCTGCATCCTCCTCCCTCCCTTGTCACGAGCAGCACCAGGAAAAAGCCATAAAACTTCTTTAGAGAAACACAAACACAAGGTTCCCACCAACTCCTAACCAGAGCATTTAAAAGCTCTTGGGCACCCGTCCAGCCCTTCTGGCAGCTTTTTGTTCATGGAGGAAGAGAATGTGGGAGAAAGAATCCAACCAGCAAAAGGAGCCTGAGCAGCCAAACAGCTGCACAGGGACCCCAGCACGGGCTCTGCAGGGCTCACTCATTCTGGAGCCCAGCACAGGCTCTGCAGGGCTCACTCTGGAGCCCAGCACGGGCTCTGCAGGGCTCACTCATTCTGGAGCCCAGCACGGGCTCTGCAGGGCTCACTCATTCTGGAGCCCAGCACGGGCTCTGCAGGGCTCATTCTGGAGCCCAGCACAGGCTCTGCAGGGCTCATTCTGGAGCCCAGCACGGGCTCTGCAGGGCTAATTCTGGAGCCCAGCACAGGATGGGGTCTCACTGTCTGTGGCAAAGTCCCTGCTCAGCCTTGGGCACCTCCTCTCACCTGGCTGACCTTGAGTTCCAGCTTTGCCTGCAGAGACAAAACCCTTATTCTGTGATTCTGTGTGATTCCTCCCAGCTGGGACTGGACCCCCCAAAGGAGAGGCCCTGGAGGTTTTCTGATTGTCAGAGACAGCCTGGAAGGTTCTTCACGGGCTCCCAGGGCTCCCCTGCAACACCTCCTGGTGTAAGAACATCCTTTCAAAGTCACTTTTCCTGTTCTCTGAGGCAAAAAGTGACACATAACGAAGGCAGGATTTAGAGCGTGGGCTGAATCTCATGTGAGAAGATTCCGACTGCAGAGGTAAAGTATTGGCTAAATTTTATAATGATGGAGTTAATTTTGTTGCTAAGAAAAGCAAAGGCACGGTGAGGACTGGCTCCAGAGATTACACAGTGTGTGGTCTCTGCACTTGAAGAGCTCTGCACAGCACTGATTCATGTTACATCAATTACTTTAACAAAGTTAGATTCAGAATAATATTTATAAAGCTGAGATCCACAGACCTTTTTGCAATCACCTGGGTACAATCACCTTATTCACAAAACTGACTATAAATTATGCTAATCAGTGAAACACTCAGAAGATGAAGAGAGGTTTCTTGTGTAATTTTAAATGGATTCCTATAAAAAAATTGGAATATATAAAATTACAGAGTTTCAGTGTGCATTTCTATTTGAATCTCAGATGTCAGCAATATAAAGGTTAAAGCACTATGATCAGGACATTTAAAATATATTGTTTTTATTTTTATTTTTATTGTGGGGCCACTTCTATGTCTCCACAATGATTAAATATAATACTGGAAGGCTCTGGTGGATACAGATGTCATCTTAAACACCAATCCTGACCACTCCCATGAAGCCTAAATGAAATGGTAATTTTGCTCTCAAGGCAGTCCTACCTCTGACTCAGTCCCTCTGTTGTATTTTATCATTATTTTAATAATAAACCCTTTCCTTTGTGGTTTTGGGAACATAAAATTAAGCAACACAGTGAGATACAGCTTTCTCTTCATGTCCTTTGGGGGGGTAATTTAAAAAAATATTTAACTTTAGCCTACTTCTAATGTATATTTCACCTAATGGCAAATTCCTGTGCATTATTCAGGTGAGACTGCACCTGCTGAGCAGTTGGTTCTCCTTGAAGGTCACCAGCAGCAGAATGACCTTAATAAAGTGTGTGGTTCTTCTGTAAGCCCTGGGATGTCAGAGCAGAGGGGCTGACACCCCAAGGGAGGGTCCTGCCAGGCCCAGGAGTGTTCCCTGGTCATGGAGAGCTGCCAGGTGCCTCCTGCAGAGCTGCATCCCCACCTGTCCAACACCACGGGACCTGCTGTGGCTCCTGAGCAGCCAAGGGAGCCGGGAAAGCACAGCCTGGGAGGTCACTGCCTGTGAAGTGATTCCATCTTTCAGCTCAGGCACAAGAAAGGTAACACTGCACACGGCTTGAAACAAATCCCAGGATTTGAGGTGAAGCACAGGAAATCCTGCATTAGGTGTGACATCTGGCAGCCCTTCCTTAGGGCTGGATGCTGCAAGTGAGGAGGATGAATGGCTCCCTAAAGGCAGGATTGTGGGCACGGGCTGCCCCGTGAGCCGGGCCACTGCTCCTCTCCAGCTGCCTCTGCCTGCTCCAGGACCAAAGGGAACTATCCCAGCCTGCATCCATGCTGCTGCCTGGTGCACAGAGCACAGCTTCTCCACACTTTTTGCCCAGGTTTCTCTTGACTCAAGTCAGATTTTCCCCCTTTCCCTGCTCTGCTCTCTCGTTACTGCTCACAGCTCATCACCAGGCTCAGACACAGGTGATTCTTCACCTGACTTTGTTTGATGATGTCTCAAGTTCAGATTCCATGGAATGAAAATCCCCAAACAGAGGTTACAACTTACAGAAGTTATAACTCAAACAAATAGGTCCTTTTGTAGGGCTCAAACCCTTTGCAGCCCACTCCTGATCCCTGCAACGCCGCCCTAAGGGCTGAAAGCACCAAGGAATGTCCTTGTGTGTGGCTTCCTCCTCCTTTCCATGAGGTTATTTGCAGGCACATTAAACAGTGCTGCTACTTGGGACACAAAATCCATTAAGAGGAGTGATGTGCTAAAATTAACTACGTATTTGTTTTCTCCTCAGCTTCTATAGAACACGAGGAGAGATGCAGATGGTTAACAGCACTGAGATTATAGTGATAGCTGTAAAATTTGATGACTGTTATCAAAAGCATCGTATGGCTTATGAGAGCAAGTAGCAATTAAAAAAAACCAAAAAAAAAACAAAAAAAGAAACACCAAAAAACTTCCAAGCTTACCCTGGACAGGGAACAGGAATAGCAAAGGGGGTTTAAAGCCAGTTTCATACTAAAGGATTTATTAAAAATAAGAAGATTACTACTTCAAACCTTGACAGACACAGGTTATCTTGAGCAGTTCGGATGCGAATGAAATAGAGGGGCTGTGTAAGAGCCTGAATCACTGACAAAGGGAGATTTAAATCTGGGGTGGGAATTTTCCTGCTCAGGAAAGCAAGGCAGGGATCAGCTGCACAGATCTCAGACAAAGGCCAAGCACTGCTCCAGGATCTCCAACTGGCACTCCAGACAGAGCACTCTTTCTCCACGGCTACAAAAATGCTGTGCTGCACCTTGTCACAGGCAGGGAGATGCCTGACAAAATAAGCTGGATCACTCATTCCTCCACTTTCAACCAGAACAAGACTTTGTTCCACCTCTCTGGATGAAATATTAATCCAGCCTGCAAGAGAACGATACCCACAACCTTCCATCAGAGACCTCTCTGTTCAGACTCCTCTGTGCACAATTACCTTTGCTCTTTCCCCAGCTGCAAAAGCTCTTGTATTCCTGTTTCCCCCTCCCTCTTCCGAGCTGCCATGACTGGAACTCCAGACTTTCCAAAGTTACAATGATTTATTGAAACCAGTTCTACTTCGTGAGAGCTCTGGCAAGCAGAAGCTGTGCTAATGCACCCAGCAATCCACAGAGCAAGATAAAATCTCCCAAGAACATTTTCAAGTGGTAAAAGAAGAAACAACAGGGGAAGGGTTGGAAGTTTTCAGTGTTCCCTGAAACATGGAAGGTCATGAACAGAGAAATGAGTGTCTTTTCTCTTAAGGTGTGTATCTGCCCATTCACTGGAGGAAAATCAGGGATTGACTCATTAGAAATCAGGACAGACAAAAGGACAGGACACACTGTTCCTTGGCTTGGCCTCCAGAGAACACATCCAAAGCATCTGCAAGAGCCATCTCTTAACCCTTGGACATTACAGTGCTCTCAAAATATCCATGTTACATCTAC
Source organism: Passer montanus (assembly GCF_014805655.1). Lineage (NCBI taxonomy): Eukaryota > Metazoa > Chordata > Aves > Passeriformes > Passeridae > Passer > Passer montanus. The sequence continues at coordinate 1,935,943 of NW_024372481.1, read as the reverse complement.
TGGGACACAAGTTTTTTACAGTAGGAGGAAGTTTTTTACAATCCATTGGGGAGTATGTTTCTCTGTGTTGGTTTTTAATTTATATTTAATCTCTATCCAACACCAAAATATGTACATATATAATTAGCTTAAAATATTCACGAGCATTTCTTGATGAGGCATCTATTTGCAAGGAAAATGATAGTAGGAACCAGAACTGAACTGATTTACTGACAAAGCACCAATATTTTCAAAACAGAGCTTTAAAAAATCCACCAAGCTGCTCTTAGATGGTTGAAATGTCTGAGATCCAGAAGCCAGACAGCACTTTCCAAAGGCACATAAACCAACAGCAAACTCAAAAGGTCTTTTGGACCTTTATGACCAAAAATACTAAAATAAGACACCAATTCTCAAACCTTGACTTTACTTCCAGTCCTTCCACACTGTCCTTGAGCCATTTAATTTCACCTCTGTTACACAGGGCTGCAGAAGGAGCCCTCATCCCAACTGACATTATTCCTTGCCTTCAGTTCTCTGCTCCTGAATTAAAAATTACAATCTCAGAACGAGGGAGTAGGAAATCAGGGTGTGAGCATTCAAAAGCCCCTTACAAAATTGCCATAAAGCTCTGGCTACACTTTTCCAAGACTAAATTCTCAAGATTTATTGGAGTCCCCGCTCCAGTCGCTCCGTACTATTCCCACAATGACATTCTGGGTCAGGGATCTAAGGACAGGCCACCCCGGGGCAGGCTGCTGGCAGTTTCCTGTGACAAAAGAGAAGATGTGGGCTGAAATTCCTTGAGAGAAAGAAGGACTTTTAAAATTTCCATGAGGAAATTCTAAAGCAACTCTCCTTTTGCTGATTTTCACTTCCACAGCTGCTCTGCAAAATGGTTTCACATAGTCTGAACCAGAAACCAGGAACTCTCTGCTCTCCTGTGCTCGCCACTGGATTGTCCCAGTTTTTCTGAAGTCCTTCTCTCCCCATCAATGCTCCTCTTCTGTTAAAATCTGGTTTCTGTGCTTCATCTGACCTACATAGAGGAAAAATCCCAATTTTTTATCTTGATTTTATCTTGATTTTTAAATTGTTGATAGTCTACTGGCAAGCACCAGGAGCGATGACATCATAACAGGAGGCGGCATCTATTCCAAGGAGCTCAGAGCCAGCAAAAATACTCCCAAGACCACAGAAATAGTTCTTATTCCATTTTACTCCTTGGCAAAGGACTATTAGATTATATAAAAGGCAAGGCTAGCACACATACAGGCAGAGAACTTCATGGTAATGGTAGAGCCTCATCACTCTGGCTCTGCAAACTGGAAACCTCAATTCTAGGTAGGTCAGACTTATCTTAAGCTGAAGTTCACTAGAAATGTCCTGATTTAGACTCCAGGCACTGAGTATGGCAGAAGGAGCCGCATTCTTTGTGAATTAAGTGAGACTGAACTCCCAGAGAAAGTCTGGCAACCAAGTCAGACAAGAGAGTTGTGGTGGAGGAGAAGAGGAAAGGAATCTGTTTGGATTTCTGAAATTAGGCTGTAAATACACAATGATGTTGCATTGCCAGAATTGCCAGACTAGCAAAATAAAGTGTTTTCTGCTAGTAAAAATGAGAATTCTTCATCTTCAAGGAAACAAAAAATCCTGGTCTGCTGAAAAACCTGTGCTGAGGTTTTCCAGACTCCAAAAGACATGCCAGGTGGATTGTGCTCTCCACAGCAAAATGACAAATGTCCCCCAGCGATTTATAATTGGGAAGAAGAGCAAAGAAAGGGAAATGGGCAAGGAGGAAAACTGTGGAGCAAGAAGAATGGCAAAGGACTCATGGGGAACACAGGAGATGCTGTGCCACTGCAACACCATGAGAAAAACTCCCCGTGTGTGACCCTGGACAAGGCTCTTCTAACTCAGCTCCCCTTCAGAAGAAGAGGATAAAAGCAGCACATTTAACTGGCATGAAGTTATCTGGATTAGAGAGGGAAAAACACTGGAGCATTGCAGTGCTGATGATGAGAGCAGCACATCAGCCACAGGCAGGCAAACAAAAAGTGCTTTGCACTTTCTTTTTTTTGCTTAAAAGGAAATATTGACCAGTGCTAAGTTGTGGAGGGGTTTGGGAGGGATCCAGCAGGAACCCTCTGCAGAAGGGTTATAACCAGGAAACTCTACCCTTGCAAAAATATTTATCACAGTCAGGCCAGTGAACCAAGGAACTGCTGTTGGATGAAGTATGAAAAGCAAAACATAAACACACTTTCCAAGCAGCTGGTGTTTGATCTGAGCATGCATATGGACATCCCACGGAACTACAGAGCTCTGATTCCACATCCCATATTCCACTGGTCACCCCTGCCAGTGGCTGAGAGACCTTCTGGAGCCAGGTCTGGAGTGGAAGAGATCCCCTGGAGCTCAGAGGCCAGGATTTCATTCCTCATTATAATCACCACCCAATAGCCCAATGACAGGCTGGGAAATCTGTGACTGGCAACAGGCTGGGAAATCTGTGACTGACAACACAATTCCAGCAAAATAGACCTAAGTGAGCATTTGTTGCTGTTGTTGTTATTATTATCAATGAATGAGAAATAGGTTTTCTGTCCCCAAAATGAGATATTACTGGAAAACCCCACTTGGACTGGTGCACACAAGCCCTTTCAGAGGTTTTTGAGCATCCATAAAATGAGTGGCACTGTGAGCCCTTAGCCCACACATCCCAAGTCCCCAGCAAGCACAGTGCCCTCCAGCTGATGGACTGTCCTGGTGCTGCAGCTTGGTGTGATCCAGGCATTCCTTCACAGAACCATGGAACATCCTGAGCTCGAAGGGACCCACAAGGATCATCAAAGCCCAGCTCCAAATTCCTTCTGTGACTTGCCACAGTTTTCCTAATTACAGCAAAGTAAGTTTTCTCTTCATTAAAGGAGCTCTTTTGATGATCTGGCAGTGGGCCAGGGAAATGACTAAGTGAAAAGATGCCTCGCTGTCAGTGCAACAGCTCCTTGCTGTACTCTGGAACATTTGCTCCACAGCCTGGGTGTAAGGAAGCACAGTAGGAGCAAAACCTTCTCCTGTTTATCTGAACTAGATTGGATATGAAAAGTTTAGGTCAGATCAAGCATCAGTTACATAAATCTACTGTTCCTTAATTACAGGTACTGAACATTTGCCTTGCAGTGCATATCAGTATACAACTCACACACTTGCTGCACAGTTACCATTAACACACCAACACAAAAAAGCTAAAAATCAGGTACTTGTCAAAAATAAATTACAATGAGTCTTCAGCAAAGTTTTAGAACTATTTTTGGCAGACTTTCCCCTTGAACAGACCACAGTAAAATGAATAATGTGGCTCACTGGAAGGAGGGACAGGATTTTACAAACCATTCCTATTTCTTGCCCTCCCTTTGCTAACTTTGCTTTGTGAAGTTAGAAGAGTCTGACTGGAACACAACCTGCAGAAGAAGAATTCATACCCGTATTTTAGAGGTCACATGAAGAGTTCAGGATGTGCTAACAGGGAGAGAGTGCAGCCACAGGCTGTGGTGGCAGCCCTGCTGTCCTGAGGTGAAGAACGGCCCCAGGTCTCCCAGCAGGTCTTTACTGGGCACGATTTCACAGGCTCACAAACTACATCTTGTCCTCTGCAAGAGGAAATACAGACTGCTGAAAACGAACTGTGCTTGGTCTGAGATAACAGAAAAAGAGATTCCATAAGCAGGAACATGAGACCTGAGAGTTCTCTGCATAAAGATACAAACCCAAAAAAGAGCTGCTGTTCTGAATTACAATCACACTCACAATGCAGAAAGTTTGGGTTAAGACTTATTGTAAAACAATTGCCACACAAAAGAGAAAGAGACGATCATTGTTCCAACTCTGCTCATTAAAGAAATTCAGAGACAAACCCCAGTCTTTGATCCCAGGCACTGCTGGAAGGCAACAGTACGCTGCAAATGATCCACGTTCATTCCCAAAAAAACAAACCCCCCCTGCAAGTAGAAAGTCAGTCCCGAAATTCCAAAGTCTTCCCCTGCTTACCTTTTTACAAGCAGGTCAAATTTTTGGAAGTAGTTTCTCAAAGCAACTCAGACATTCCACGTTAACTCTCGTGCTGCAATGAACAGCTGCAAAAGTCCCTGATTTACTTCCCGGCTTGGTGTGCATGCTGAACCCCAGAAGAAATCCCACACAGGGCAAAAAAATAAAGGAAAAACACCTCCAAAACCCACAGGAGAGGCAACTGAGCCCTCGGGCAAAGCACAAAAAAAGTTCCACAGGGAAGCAGGAAGGAAATCCAGTGAGAAGTAAAAGTCTGGATGAGCAGGAGGGAAGGCAGGCGTGCTCCCCTTGCCTGCAGTCCTGGCTGAAGGTGCCTCTCCAGCAGAATCCACGGAGGCTCCCGGCTCCTCGGAGCAGATGGTATTCACACATTATTCCCGAACAGCAGCATTCCCCAGTCCAATCAGGAGGCAGCACTCAAAAGCCAAGTGCTTCCCAGACTCTGTTACAGTTTTCAATAGCTATAGCACAAGATGAATGAGTCAGAAAATGAATAAGCAGGGAAAATAAAACCTGCCTCTCTCCTCGGCAGAGGCGGGTCAGCCCTCGGTGTGCCCAGCACTGCGCTCAACTTGAATGCACCTGCTTTGTTCCCTAAATCCCAAATGCTGATTGCTTTTTCTGTGCCCTGAATCTGTGTGATCAGCTTCTTCTTGGGTTAAAAGTCACAATAGTTAAACCTTCTTGGTTTTTTTTCAGTCTCAAAAACAACAATCACTTGTAAGAGTCAAAACAAAGGATGAACTGTGTGTGCGCTCTTCCAGACAGCTCAGACAAACCCCTCATGCCATCTCCTGCTGAATGCATCAGTATCTATTGCTAAGATTAAGGCCTGACTTCACAGACCCTGTTGCAAATGACATGAAATAGATTAATACATCCTCTGGTTTTGCCTGAAGTTTACCAGGAAACTTTAAATGACAATAAAACAAGTATCTCTAAGAATATATGAAATAAAAATGACTACCAACTGCCAAGTAAAGCAAAACTATTATCCAAAAACTGAACTGGAAACTACTTCCAACTGCTCTGTGCAGCTTCCAAACCATCCCATGCAGAGGGCACTTCTAAATACAACTCCTCAGCTCAGTGCCTGTTTTTTCTGACAGCTGCAAGCCAATAATAAAGGATGATCTGCTGAACAAAGCCAGTTACTCATGGAAACGGGCACAGCACCCAGGCTCTCCCTGAATACCTGAGCTTTCCACAAGACGCTGGAATTCTCTCCAGCTCTGGAGCAGAAGTGATTGTGAGGAGGTTGTGCTGTGCTTGGGGCTCCTGCAGCACAGACTCTGCTTTTCTTGCTGCTGCTCAGGGCTGAACCAGCAAAGCTGGACACAGGCTGCAGTGGGGCAAGTGGGATCACTTACACCACTGAAACTATTTGGGGTGAGAAACATTCCCCCAGGTCCCCCCGGACATTTTCAGATCTTTGTCTCTGGTTGTAAATTGATCCTTTGCATTCCTGTCTGACACATGGACTGTGAAAAACTCTTCAGGGATATTCTCCCTGCCAGGAGAAAGGCTCTAACAGCACTTCTGCAAACACAGGGCCAGTCAGAGAGACAATAAAATTTTGTGAACTCTGGACTAACTTTTACTATTATTATTTTGTCTTTTTTTTTTCTTTTTCTTCATTCTGGACCAAATAAGAGAATGCCATTTGCATTTTACTTTCCTATTTTCAAAACAGCAAGTATGAGGATTTCTCCCTAGGACTCAAGCAGGACCCACATCCAGAAGCATCGTTTTGCTCCATCAGCCAGGCCCTGCCCACCCAACGCTAAGCAAACAAACCTACACAAGCAGCTCCAGCACAAAGAACAAGGGCTCGTGTTAAAACATCTGCCACAGCTGCCCACCAACCTCCAGCTGCAGCTAGAGAAGTGTTTAAAGGTGTAAAACCAAACTAGAGGCATATCTAGATCTGCTAGGAAAACAAACATTTTCTGAAGCCTCGTTTTGGCAGGTATTTTCTGATCCCTGCACTAAGCTCCATAGCAGCCAAAATCATTTTGACAACTGACTCACTGAGCAAGGCATATGCTGGGCCTCTGAGCCTCCACCAGCAGGAGGAATCTCTGCAATTACAGCTTTTCCATGTGCTGGCTCCAGGGAGATGCTCGGAGAGGAAGCACATCTAAATCCAAACACGATCCCCACAATGCTCCAAGTGCTGAGATAAGCCAGTGTAAGCCCTGAGGAACCTCCCAGGCAAACGCCCCGTTTGATGTCATAAAGAACACTGGCTCAGGGTAAGCAGCTCTTTGTTCTGTACATCCATCCCTGGTGGATTTGTCAGCCAGGGATGGGAGGCATCAGCACCCATCCACCTCTCTGGGCAGCACCAGAAGAGAAGGCTCCTGGCCAACAGCTGAGTTTCATCCATGGCAACCCAACAATGCTTGGCTGAAGGGCTCAGAAACCCCACTGGGTCAAACTGTGGGGCTCACATCTCATTAATTGGCAACCCAACAATGCTTGGCTGAAGGGCTCAGAAACCCACTGGGTCAAAATGTGGGGCTCAGATCAAAACAAGGGACACTTCCTTCTGGGCTCCTCCAGCTCCTTTCAGCTGCTCCCAGAGTCTCATTAATTTGAGAGCTTCTCGCCTATAAACACCTCGATACATCAAATGTATGCTTGGAACTCCTCCTCATCTCTGCTCCCAGGAAATCCCTTGTCTGTGCACTCTTCCATCCCATCCAGTTATGCTGAATTCACCTTTCAGCTACGGCTGATGCAGAAAGTTCTGAGGCAGACTGGCAGTGCTTGTGGAAGAGATGGCTCTGGGAGGATCCCTCACAACACTCTGAAGTTCCTCTCTTTTAGAAGGAATATAAAGAGGCCTTGAATTTGCTTGACTATGAAAAGATCCTTTTCTTTAATTCCAAAGAAGCAAGAGGTGACTGTGACTGTTCCCAGCACCTCCAGGTATGGGTGGTTACATTCCATTCCTGGGATGTCCCTTCAGGATTCCATCTGGATGCCTCTCCCCTGTTAAATGCCCATCATCCAGGGGGATGCTCATTTATTGACTGCTCTGCCCCCTTCTACTGATTTCAGCAGGGACTGAGAGGAAGCCACTGCATGCAGTGGTTGTCCCCAACTCCATTTCCAGCCTGGAAATTGCAGAACGCACCTACAAATCATTATGCAGTAATCTGCTGAATCCTTGATGTCCCATTCCTCTGGAGCTTTCCCACTCAACTCTGCTACCACTCATAACCTACAAAAAATTCTGTGTTCCAGCCCTTGCTCCTGCTTTCCTCGCTACCAGGTGTGATTTTTAATGCAGCCAAGGTGTCGTTGAGGCCAGGATGTCATTACTGCCCTCGAACAGTGCCTGAAGAATCTCAATTACCAACAGCAGACAAAGTTCAAGCCTGGCTGCCATCCAAGTAATTCACCTGGTTCAATGTGTACGTCAGAGACTGAAAAAAATATGCTGTAATTATTGTGTTATTAAAGCACAATGGTTTAATTTTATTTCTTTGTGGCACAAAATCTGCATCTGTGATTCACACCTACTGTGTAGGGAATATAATTCCACTAAAACCAGCAGTTGGGACGTGGTCTGCAAGGTTGTTCAAAAAATCTAATAAAAATCTTGTGCTCTTTAAGGATTACCAACCGAATCGCAAAGAAATATTGTCAGGACACAGAAAAGAATAAACTCAGAGGTGGTTCCAGTGCTGACAAGAGCTGTACAAACTGAGATCTGAGCAATTAGAAGACACAAAGAATACATAATTCATAGATATTTTGTACTCAAGAGTTTGCACACAAATAAAACATCTTATAAATCTTCAGCAGCTTGCAGAAAGCTGCTGAGCTGTCCTTTATTCGTGGAGCAGCAAGTGGCTATAGTACAAAAGAGAAATCCATAGCTCTGATATGTCATCCCTCCAAAATGGGTAATTTAGGGTTATGGTTTCGGAATCAGCACATTCTTCAGCAAGTTTCTTCCAAGATTTTTTTTTTTTTTTGTGAAAAGAAGTAAATCCATGCCACTACATTAAAAAGAACACTTCAAAAAGTCAGAGCTGTGAGCCACCACAAAATGACAATAATCTTTCTCTACACGCCTGCATTCCAGAGAATGGAAAGAAAACAAAGGGTGGGGGAGAAGGAGAAAATAGCATGGGGGTTGCTTTAATGATTTTTAAAATCCATATGAGAAGCTGCAAGTTTCTGTGAGCCTTTATCCTATGTAGAGGAGAAAAGTTACAGAGCTCCCTGCACAAGTCTCCAAAGGAAGAGCAGCCTGTCAGGCTGTGTTCAAGGCAGTCAAGCACTGCAGCTCCCTGGAGAATCACAGAGAAAAATCCAGTAACCACTGCACCCACAGGTGATGCAAAACCCACAGGCTTTATTCCAGGGCCTGTTACGTCAAGGCAACCAACACAGAATAAATCTCATTTCGGGCCCCCACATAAATGGGTGGTGATTCCCTGCTCCAGCTACAAGCAATAATCAATCTATGAGGCATCTCCATGAAAAGTTGGCAACTTGATTTGATTAGGAAAAGAACTCCCTGTGCTAAGAAATGAGACACAGATTCCCAGTCTTGAATATTCCACCACCGTCCTGTGAGCTGAATTCATGCACGTTAGTAAGCAAATGGAAGGGCTGCAGGAGGCAAAAAAGCAACTCTCAAGTACATTAGTGCCACAAATTCTTCAGAACAGCTTTTTCTGTCATTAATCATCTCTTGATTGTGCTGGCAGTAAGCAACACAGAAGGAACCGAGGCTGAATTTTAAGGTAGATGGTTCACCCACAGGTAGAGCAAAAATTAAAGAATGGACTTCATTTGGCTGGCAGAAAAGGGGATTTGATTTGGCATTCTTGAAGGTAAAAAGGCACTTTTACAGCAAGCACGGGAGTTTTCAGTCATGGTCACTCCCCAGGGCATTAAGACTTGTCACATGAGCAGCCCACTTGGATAAACACAGCAGTTCCCAGCACGTCCAGAGCTGCTGGCTATCCAAGGGACCCAGGAGCTGCTTCCAGAACAAGGAACGTTCTCAAGGGGCAAATCTTCCTCAACAGCACTGCTGGCTGATTTCTGAGAACTTTCTGGTTTCTCAATTCATGCAAAAGAATGCCTGGGATCTCAGAGCAGCAGCTGGGTCCCTCAGTCCTGCAGCTCCAGCAGCAGCACAGGGAAGGAATTGACCTTCTGATCAACAAATGGCTCAACCCATTTGGTCACAATGAGATAGTTTAAATCAAAGTAATTTAAACAAACTGAAAGGAAGATGGGGATTTACATAGTTAGGAAGGAGAAGCAGTGAAGTTTTTTTCCCAGATCCGTGGTACCAGCAGTGCTTGCTTATCTCTCATTTCCCAGCTTAGGAACCTTCCCAGTGTTTGCCGACTTATTCAAATATTTTGTAAGAAAACAAAGTTTCTACACAATGTGACAGAATATACTTTAGATGTGTGTAAGAAAATAATGACAGAATATACTTTAGATGTGTGTAAGAAAATAATGACAGAATATACTTTAGATGTGTGTAAGAAAATAATGAGAACCTCTGTGTCTTGAATTATGCATTCTAAATTCAGTGAGAAATTTAGCATATTAGAGAAAATAAAGTTAAAGTTGTATTTCCCTCAGAACCCAGACACTGTCTATGACTCCTAAAGGCCAGATTCTAATGCTGGGATGGGCATGAACACCTGCTTACATGTTAATATCAGCTCAGCTATGCATGCACTTCTCTGAAAACCCTAAAACTTCCTGCTGTACAGAAAATGAGATTTAATTCTGCGTCTCAGTGGTCTAAGAGGAGGTATGAGACATGAGAGGCAGATGCTGTTCTTCTAGAGAGGAATTAATAAAACTACGTATGAAATAGAATAGAAAATAGAAATAAGAAGTGTGAGACACCCCTCTTAATATTTTCATGCAAATATCATCATTTGAAACACCACTGAAATCTGTCCTTGATTATTTTAAATTCTATTTCAGCAGGGCACAGAGCCCCAAGTAAAGCAGGGCTGCCCACTTATATGTGCCCAGTCAACTGTTCACATAGTTTAAATGTTACTTCATTCCCTTAAGCACATTCTTTCCACACAGTTTTAGGTCTCTGTGATATTAGCACTGCAGTTGTGTCAGACTTGAAGCTCTGTTTATCAGCAGAGAATATGCTGTGGGAAATCCACAACTACTTCCTGAACAATATTTATGTAGGAAGTGGAATATTTAGTGGATTTCAAGCTGGATTCAGAATATACCAAATGCATACTAAACAGCTGAGAATCAATTTATTCCAAAAATCACCATCTGAAATTGTTTTCATAAACATGAATACTTTGTTGTCCTCAATGCAGCCAATTCTCTCCACTAACAGAGAAATGAGACTTGCAAACAACTTTTCCCCTCATTTAATGCTTTTTTTGTGTGCTTTCCAATAGACTGGATAGCAGAACATCAGCATGTGGAATGCTATAAATCCATGGAATAGCTGCATTTTTAAGCATGGACTTTAATTCCAGGGTGAATTTATGTGGTCCTTGGCTAAATATATCCTCCTAAGTAAATTACTCATGCATCTGCCTGTAGGAAAGCTTTCTGCAGATAAAGAATCTGTTCCCAAGTGCTACATCTGACAGCACATACGGCACAAAGTTCCATTCTTTTCTCAGTGGCAAAAAGCCCCCCAGGCTGAGTAAGGTGGAAGGCACAGGTCCCTGTTCCCTCTGCACAGCCTGCTCAGGAGACAGGTTAACTCTGCCTGCTTCCTGCTCCTTCCAGCAGAATAAATATCTCCATGTATCAGTCTGCTACATGTTTGTCTCCAGACCCTGTAAGCAGAGGGATTTCTAAGCTCTTGTGAAGCACATTCCCACATTCATTTCCACTTATCCATGCAGAAGACAGTACAAACACATGCCTACCCCTGTGCCTTTAGCAGGATGGGTAACTCAGACACTCTCATTATCCTTTTTTTCCCTCTCTTCTATGTTTCCTACTTCTTACCATTGGAGTTGTCCTGGTCCAAAGGATTATCTGGTTCCATTACTTCAAATAAAAGCATCCAACATGCAGTTCTCCATGCAGCAGAGGCATAAAAACACAGCAGTTGCCTAAGCTGATTCACCTGATTTATGAATTAGTGCAGCATCCATAAGAGGCTGTGTTTCTTCTTTTGCATTACATCTGGCTCCTTTTCCAACTCGATGGCTGGGTATTACAGCATGCAGGCCTTTTTCCAGCATCCTCTTAATGCATTATATTTAAAGTAGCAGCAACCTTTTTCTCCCATCCCCCAGACTAAGTTACAGCAGTAACTAGGCTGAGCTGGCAGCAGGCGCAGCTCATTCAGAACAGGACCTGCAAGCGTTCTCCGAGTCGTGGTGCTGCATAAAGAGGATGATTGATACAATAAAAAGTAAGTGGGCTTTGACACAGCACGGGATGCACTGCACAAAATCCCACCAAAACCAGGCAGAGGTCCTGAGGGTTTGGGGAATGCCTGGCTGAAACCAACAGCCTGCACCCCCTCAAGCACAAACACAAATTATGTCCTGCTCCCTCCTCCTCCCCCTCCCCGCTCCAATCTTTTATAACCCTGGATCTCCTCCAGCAATAGTCTGTTCCTCCACTCAGTTTATAATAAACTCTGCCATTCCCCGTGTCCCTCGGGCTGGCATGGAGAGGAAGGAGGCTGTTTGCAGGATGAATAGCCCAGCCCGTGCCCGGCTGGGGGGCAGCTCCGGGACTCTGTGCCGGGCACTCGGAACCGGCTGCAGCAGCAGCCCTTGGCTGGGGCCCTGTCCTGCATTTCCCTGCTCTGCCAAGCCACGGCTGCTGCTAGGCTGGCGTTGGAAAAGCTCCTGCAAAGGAGCTGAAGGACGAGCCCCAGCCTGGCTGGACTCGGAGGGTAAATGACACCCGAGTCTCTCCACAGCCCGTGCCAGCTGACAGGCAGACCGCAGCACTGCAAGTCAGGTCACCTTCACTCTGCTCCGGGTCTGCCACCACCTCCTCGAGACCTCTGTAATTCACAACTGCTCCCTGGACCTCAATCTTCTGTGATAGTGACATTGAAATATATCTCAGCTCACAGGAAAGGAGCTGAAACCTCCCAGCTTTACATGCTTTGAACTTCTTGGATAAATGATACAGTACAGGGGCTGAGGAAGAAGACTCCACCATCTGGCTGAGAAATAAAAATTTCATTTTCTCTGAAGACAAGTCCACAAAATAACAGAAAAATCTATCAAAGTGCAACTCTAAACCGGGCTGTGCCTCCGAAAGGTAAATTCATATTGCTGTTACAACAATCCTGAAATAATTCTTCAAATCTAGCTTTCAGGATAAATTTTACCTTGAACTCACAATTCAAACTCTTTCCTCTACACTCCAGCTAAGCCATTAAGACATACCTCGTTTCAAAAGAATGTTTTTCACAGAATCCAAGGCAAGAAGGGCTCTAAGCACCCAGAGCAGCCTGAGTGCATTTAGGGGTGCAGTGCTGGTGCCAGAGCACCGGGGCAGGCAGGGATGGCTATTTCAGCCCTGGGTAACGCTCCTGCCTCAGCAGCTCCCCCTGCCCGAGCCGGGGAGCGGCTCTGGAGCTCCCCGCGGCCGCCGGGGGCTCCGGGCCGTGGGCGGACAGATGAATGGCTGGCTGAAGGCAGCGAAACACGCAGCTCTGCCTGGAGGAATGAACAGCAGCCTGACAGCACTCTGCGGTAACTGCGCCTTGCAAACCCATTTTAGCACTGTTCCTGAGGGCTAGGCCGTATTAATAGAAGAAAGACTCATTTCCATCTATTTGTTTTAAGTATTGCACAGTCTATAGCCTGTTAAATAGTGTTCTGAGATCTCTGCCCTGGGGGAAATTACAGTGCTGCAAACCCTCTATTCTCCCCCCTCGCACCCTACGCTCCCGATGTTCTTTACAACTTCAATACTTCTCCCACTCGCTGACAAAACAAAAAAACCTCCCTCTTTCCACCTTCCCCACAAAAACACCTACTCGGGACTGCAGGCACACGGCACAGCCTGTCAGCAGAGCTCCACCTGCTCTGGGCCATGTCCACGGCCAGGAGCAGTGCCTGGTGGAAAAAGGTGTCTGAACTTCTGACTGACACGTTGCATCCCTCCCGGCTGTCAAAAATGGGTATGCAAGGGATTTGGAGATGTTTTGGGGTGAGGAGGCCTGAGCAGGTATCATCTGCCTGTTCTGTACCCCAGGACGTGGGGATATACAAACACAGGCTGTGACTCACTGACTCCTCGATCACAAGGGACTAAAAATGCCTGGAGAATCAGGACTGCCAACGTAAAGGAACCCATAGCTCTGCAAGGAACATCTGAGTCAAGACAAATGATATACAGAGAAACAATTTGTATTCTGCCACGAAACAGATGCTGCATATACATAATAGAGACAATTTAGAGCCAGAAAAGAATAAACACCTGTGAAGTCTTTCCTTGTGGAGAGTCAGAAATAATCCAGGAATACCACAGAATAGCTAAAATAATGAAATCAAGATAGGAAAGTGAAAAGCAATAGTTGTTTAGAACTCAATGATTTTTTTGTGACAACCAATTTGATTTTAATGACATCCAAATGATTTGCTAATCTCTAGTTAGAGACCTAGTAAAAAATTAATTCTTAATGTGTAAGTCAGAATGATGTCAATATTTTGGCTAAGACTCTTCACAATTCCTAACAATTGAGCAATTGTCATACCTTCTTTGTCTGAGCTCAGCTCATGCAGCGAGGCAAAGGAGCTCATGCCACGATTGTGAAAAACAAGGGACACTTGGAAGGCCAGGGCTTTGATCACTCGGGATTTTAATTGCTCAGGCACTGAAAGGAAAACTGCAGAAGTGGAGGGAAATTATTTTCAGACAAATGGCTGGATGGGCAGAGGCTGTGCTAGACCAAATCCTAGGAAATGAGCCAAGCTCACTGAACTAATGAGCGTGGCAAGAGAAGTCCAGCGAGCCTGTTCTCTGCAATACCCATGGGGTTAAGTGCAACACAAAATGGAGACTTTTGGAAAGCTGACTCTTCAAGGAAGGAATTTAGAAATTGTTGGATGGAAATGGAAATTAAATGTCTTCTGTTACTGTCTAATCAGAGCATCTCTGCATTCCCCTCAGTAGCTGCTTTGGAGACAACAAGAACTTCTATCTAATTGCCTAATGGCTGCATGATGTTTGCTTCAGCATCTTTCATGTCCCAGGCTCCAGTCGTGCTCAATATGTCAGACTACACTGGAGGAATTGGGAGCTGCTACTTCCTGACTCCTATGTCTTTTCCTAACAGATGGAATCATCACTCACATTGGCATTTATTTTACACCGTAACATGAAATTGTAAACAAGAAAGATGACCCTTGCTTCTGGTTTGCTGTAAAGCTTGGGGCAAATCACCTCGTATCTCTTTTATCAGCCACACAGATCAGCACTCAATCTTTATCATGAAGTAATTGTTTATTTCCAGATTAAGCAATAATCTAAGTTTGCAGTGTAATGCGGTGATATAACTGGTCTTGAATTTGTTTCAGGGGAAAGGGTTTCTTTAGTAGGTCTGTTTGGACCAGGCTTTCCCACTTCATGTATAGTGGCAATAGAACACAGCCAGCAGAGTCTATAAAAAGCCTGTTTTCTGTTCTAACAGGTGCCTAAAGATCTCCAGAAAAAGTAACTAGAAATATTGTATAAACAAGTGCAGCCATGAGACATTGTGAGAACAACACTCCATTCTTCAAAATAATATTCCATTCATCCAGAAGATAACTCATCATCCTCAGCAGTGTCCCGCGATGGGAGAAACCCAAGCTGGACTTGTTGATCTTCAAGGTCTCAATGACTCCAGGATCCTGTGACTCTCCTGCAGGAAGGCGTGAGGGCAGCTCCAGCTGCTCCTCCCTGGCAGCAGAGCGGGCTCCATTCCTGTTCCCTGGCCGGGGGCGGCTCCTGGGAGCGGAGCAAAGGCCCAGCGTGGTGCCCCAGCTGCTGCTGCCACCCAGCCCCTCCCGCAACACCAATTCCCATGTAGGAGGGAGCAATCAATGCCTGAGGGTTGAAAAGCCAGCGAGGCACAGACCTGCTTAACAAAACCCTTTGCCAAGGTTACCGGGGGTGTTGTCAAAGCCTCCTCTTTTGTGAGGGCTGAATAACAATTCATACCCAGTAACCAGCTTCAGTTTCTTTGGCTTTACCTGGCACATTTTCAAAGTCACTCTCATGGCTGGGGCTGTTCCCATTGAGATGCAGCTTATCTTGCCCTGGACAGCAAGTGCAGGGATCATCCGACTCCAGTAGCTCATGCCAAAGCCCTTTTGTGCTGCTTTGCTGCTTGAGCTGAACTACAGCTCTTAGAAATGTGCTTGAATATGTCACAGGCACAAATGGAAATGATGCAGCCTTGGTTACTTCATACTGGGGGAGAAGAATTTCATTTAGAGAAGTTAAATATTACTGGGATCTTCAGGAGGCCCCAGTTGCAGAGCAGCCCCAGCTATGAAGATTCTATCTGGGCAAATGCTCCTGCTATTAAGTCAGCAGGCTTTTATCTTAATTTTCAGAAGAAGGTGATGCTCTAATCACACATCTGAGGTGGTAACTTTTCATCCAGAACCCAGCAAAGCTCCACCACAGAGAAAAAGCATGTGCAAAAAAAAAGGTGTAATGATTAAATGGAGTGTGAAAAGCTGCAAGATCGGTGTTGGAGAAAGAGGCAATGTGAAAGACATTCCCCAGGAAATCAGTGCAAGGACTGGCTCCTGTCATGCCTTCCCTCAGTGCTCTCTGTGCTGAACCATCAGGAGTTTGGTGTGTCAGCATGGTCTCTGGTGGAAGAGCAGCTCTGTGTCTGGTACATGCCCAAATCACGGCCCTTCCTGAACCCCCTTTGCCTTCAGAAGCCATTTGTTGAACAGACTGAGCTTTTCATCTCTATTTAAATCTCTGCCACAAACTACTAAATCTTGTAATCATTAACAAACAAAATTCTAGAGAAACAACAAAATGCTTCAGAGTTACAGACTCCACAGTAATTATAGAAAATACAACTACTGCTATGAAAGGAGCACAAATTAAATACTTTACTGTGAAAAATGCCAACAATCAAATGTAGTCAATATTTTAAAGAGCCCAAAATTGATAATAACATCAGGACATTATTTCAGGGTCACTAGAACATAACATCACCTCCTGCTACTGTAAACTTCAGACTGAGGATTAAGTTCTTTGGGCCTCTTTAGTAAAACCCTACTGGCAGTTTAACGGAGGCAAATAAAACTAAACTGACTCCTGGGCAGAAATAACAAAAGGTCTGCAACACCCAGAGTTCTGTGCCCAATTTACCGAGCTGTCTGCTGAGATTCCATCTGAGCTGACTCTACAGATTCCTCACTATGTTCCTGCAGTTGTCTCCTAGAAACAGGAGCCAGAAGCATTTGCTGTTTTCTCAGCTCTTTTGAAAAACTCTGCAAAGCTTTGCTCACGTTCCGGATGCCCTGGGATCAGTGTTTGGATACTGAACCAGGATGCTGAGGATATCCAAACATTGGGTCAGTAGCTTACAAGTGTAGACTACATTGAAATTTACTCATCCTTCCTTCTTGCACCAAGCTAAATTCATAATGATGGAGCTCTGAAGGGATCTTACTGCACAGCAACATGGGGGAAATCACACGCAGGCTCTTGAAACATGGGCAGAAATTCCACCTGATGTTTCTGTGAAGGTTCAGGCTAAAAGAAATAAAACCCAAATAAACTACTAATCTT
The DNA here is from genome assembly GCF_014805655.1 of Passer montanus. Taxonomy (NCBI): domain Eukaryota; kingdom Metazoa; phylum Chordata; class Aves; order Passeriformes; family Passeridae; genus Passer; species Passer montanus. The sequence continues at coordinate 1,919,125 of NW_024372481.1, read as the reverse complement.
CAATAATGCCTGCTGGAAAAGTAGCCCTGGTGTAGCATTTATAAATATTTTTGTGTATTGAATATTGTCTTTTCTTCCCTCTTCCAGGTATAGCCAGTGTCATACTCAGTGTAAATGAGGGAAAAAACTGACACCCAGATCCTCTGAAATCTTGTCCACAAAGCAGTGGATTATTCCCATAGATCCACAGTTACAGTATGGAAATGCTGGACTCCTTTCCATTTGCAAATTCTTCAGAAATACATGGAACTTAGAAAGAAGAAAAAATTCCAGATTGCGTTTAGGCACGTGAACAAAGCTGCTGCATTAAAACGTAGTGTGTCAGCCTGGCTGCTCTGAGCCTGCTCCTTCTTTGCCTTCATTTATTGTTTCCTGTCTTTCCCTCCTTCTCTCCCTTTCAGTTTAGAGATTCAGCCAATTGTTGTCCTTCCAGATCAAGCAGCCCCTTCATTTCACTGCCTTTTTGAGGCTAAATTACTCCATATGGGCTCCTGCGTTATCTGAAGCTCCCATAGCAAAATGCAAAGGTTTTGAGCTAACTTTTGTTTGTTGCTGTCACTTAGAAAGTGAAACCCAAGATAAATGATGGTTTATTCTTTCTTAGGGTTTCTAATCTGTTTCTGGTTCAAAAAAAAGCTTATAATGTCTCTTTTTGGGATATTACTGTCAGTCTTCCTTTTTGTTGTCCAGTAACTTCTGGTTTCACATTCACTTTTCAATATTCTGCCTTGCTTTAGGCAGAATGAAAGTATGAGAACACAGTCTCTGTTCTTACTCAATTAGCTCTGCCTGAGCCAAGCCCTCAGAAACAGATCGAAATACCTGACAGAGAAACCAGTTTTAATCCAGTTTCCATAGAATTGTTGAGATATTGGTGTGGGTGTAAAGTACTTCCAGCAAATCTCATTTCAGACTTGGGTAGAAAATGCAAAACTTCACTGAAATCAACAGAAAGAGGAAACATAAGGTGAAAAGACAGAAAATAAATGCTCATCTTGGCATCCTTGGGAGGTTCAGACCTGCTATTCATTACGCTGATGAACAAAATCTCCTGACTAATCAATCATCGACCCTGCACTTCCTTTCTGACTCCTATGACACTTCTCCAGTTGGTCCATGTGAGGCTTATCCTTTGTCGTTCCTACAGAGAATTTTGGGAATCTAAAACAGTTGTTCAGGAATCCTCTTGATTAATCCTTCCACCACAGATCAGCCCTCAGGTGAGGGATGCTTCACCCATTTACCTTGAAATACTTCTTAGCTCAGCACAGGTGAAGGTCAAACCAAATTAACATTTACTTACAGCATTTTAGGCAATACAGCCACAAAGACAAGAAATTAAAGAAAACCCTTTTAGTCTACTTAAACCCAAATTAAATACACAAGTTCCTCTTTCTGTGTATGTGGGTGATTGAGACAGTTGGATTTCCACATTGAGGCATTCTGTCTCTTACTTTACCCACTCATTCCAGACCCCCTTTCCTGGTGGAACATGCTGGGTTTTATAACTGATCTTCCTGTATATCTCATCTCTTCTAGAAACCCCAGTAAGGTGCTTCACCTTTCTCATCTTTTCATTAACTCATTTTCTGTATCAAGTCCGACTTGCTGCAGTTTAACTGTTTTAGACTCAGCTGCTGATGCTGTTTGCTCAGACGTGTGTGTCCACCTCTCCCTAGGCAATATTGGCATCCCCAGACTCTCCAGTCTTCCAGCTTTGTTCTAACTCAAATTATTAGAATGGTTGGAAGAATTAAAAGTACTTTTTTTTTTCCTCCTCCTTTTTGGCAGCCTACTTTTATCTGATTTAGCTGTGTCCTCATTTGCCTTCTTATTCTGACAAGGAGATACAACAAATTTCTATAATCAGTTCCCATCACTTGATAGAATAATTTTAGTGTCAGATGAAACTGGCTTTGCCTGATGCTCAGAAATGCCTTTCAGGCTGCACAGACTATGAGATCCCCTCTTGGGCTTCTCTTCTGCTGCAGGTTTTTATCATCAGCACTAAATCCTCCCCGTGTCCAATTCTGCAGCCACAAGGGGCACGTCAGTAAAACACATCTGTCCCAGGATCCTACAAAGCCCTCCTCAGACACTGGAGCTGGGCCTTCAAAGCTCTTTGAGTTCCTGTATCAAGCACCAAATTAATTTCCCTTTCTTCATCAATTCTTCATTCTCTCGTGATGTCTTGGCAACATTTTGTTCCTGTTCAACATTCATCATTAGCTTCTCTTTTTCTTTTACTTCCTTTTATATTCCTTTCCCTCCCATCTGCTAATTTAAAAGGAAATTGCCTGGTATTCAGCATTATCAGCCAATCTGTTTACTGTGCTCTTGTTCCAGTGAAGACCATTTCTCACACACTGAGCTGCTCTGCCTCACCCCCTACCCACTGTTATTATCCTCAAAGCCTGCATTTTCTTCCATATGCCACCTGGAGAGTTAAGTACCCTCCAGAGGTATACAGCTCCCCAAAATTCAGTCTCTCATTTCAGAATTAGGATGTGGAAACAAAGATCCAAGTGGAAGAAGTGAGTTTCCCAGACACAGGCCCTGCCTCCCTCCCAGGCAGTCCCAGCACAGCGGGCACCCACAGAAAGGAGAGCTCCTGGCACCATTCTGGCTGCTGGAGGAGCAGCATTCCCACCCCACATCCCACAGCCAGCCAGGGGACACCACCTCCATGGGGATCAAGCTTTTCCTTGAAAAGAAACAGATTCTCATAGTCCCAAATCCTTCCCTCCCACCACATCAGCCCAGCTGTTCCCAGCAGTCCCTCCTGGAAGTACCTAAATCACTTCTGTTCCACATCACTGGTTTTGCTGATCCTGCCTTGCTCAATATTGCACAGTTTGTGATTTCATTACTGACAATAACTCTGATTTTGACCTCATGCTCCAAGCCTTTAAGATTAAAGATGAATAATACAAAGTCTCCTTTGATCCCTATCACAGTGGCTAATGCTGAGAGTAAAATGATGAACCAGTCCTTGATAGCAGTGACATGAGAGTTTTGCTTACCCAGGGCCAGCAAGTGGAACTGGTGCTAATGGCTGCTGAAAGCCAGTGGGAAAACCTCACAGGAAAGGCTTCATTAAACCTCCAAATGCCACAATTCTCCTCTCAGGATTTCTACTGAAATAGTTTAGAGAGACCCCTTCAAAGGAGGTTCACATTGTGAGTGATGGTCCTATTGAATTATTTAAAATATCAATGTAAACAAAAATATGCATCTGTTTCTCTAGAGATGAGATCGGCTGACAAAATGATCTCCACTATGAAATGTCAGATGTGAATTTACAAAGTGATCAGATCTTTTCAAATTCATCATTAACTTGACTTTAAATAGAGGAGGTTGGAACACATAATAGAAGTGAGATTCCACCTTATCAAATACTGTATTTCAGGAAGATGTTATGAAATATCTGTGTTGATCTGAACAGAGATTTGACATCTCTCTGCCCTCAAGCTTGTCCATTCTGACTGAGGTGTTCCAGCACATCTGTAATTTGAAGCAGGTAAGCAAACAAACCTGCTTCAAAGTCAAAACATTTTACTTAAATGGTGCTTTGATAAAAGCAAATCTTGACAAAGTCAATGAAAGCCACACAACCTCAACATAGCTAAGACCACTTTCTCTGGGGGAAATTAGGAAAAATGTTTTTATGTATATATATTTAACTCTTTTTTAAAAATCCACAAAAAAGTCTAACTTTTGTATGATCTTGTTACTAATTATACAAATCTTTATGTGCTGAAATGAGTGGATTCTTGTGTAACAGAAAAGTAGATCAGAATAATTTTACTGAATATTGGAGCTTGACTCCTTACCAACTGCAGAAGGTATCATGCTGCTGTATTGTATGTTGCTTAGCAATATAATGTGAGAAGCAGCACCACAGTCCTTGACAGCACCATTGTCCATTGAAATGCTTGTGAAATATTACCTGGCTTATATAAAGGTAGCACACAGTCACAGAAAATAGCAGGAAGTTTCCAAAAGCACAAAGAAGGCTGCAAAGAAAAGGCATTGCTATTCCAATGGCAAAAAGGCCTCCCTGGATGATCTTTCACTATCTGAATACAGGCAGCATAAATTAAATATGGAGAAATCATATCTGGGAAGTGTCCCTGCAGCTGTGCCTAGCAGCATAGGCTGCAGAGCAACTCCTCCCTCCAGAGGAACAGCTGAGGCCAGGACGTGCCAGTGCCTCTGCATTTCTGCCCCACAGCCCTGCTGCTTGCTGTTCCTTTGCAGGAAAAGTTGTGCCCCCAGTCAGGCTGAGCAGAATATGGGCAAAGGAGAAGCAGCAAGCCAAGATGGATTTGTTGTACAAACAGATGACATGATAGGGCCTTATCAGTTAGATAAATGTGAATATTCATCTCCGGAAGACTCCCAGCACCCCAGGGTCTCAGGGACACCCCCTGCACTCCCGTGTTTGCTTTCACTCCAGGCCCTGTAGCTGTGTAACTCTGAAATGTGTAATTCTGTGTAATTCTGAATGCCACAGGACTGAGCTGGAGTGGCAGTGCCATGAATAACTCCAAGGGTAATGGATTGCTCCGAGCTGCTGCAGCAGGAGGTCACAAACCCAAACCCACACTCAGAACGGTGTCACCAGCAGACTGAACCTGAACTCAGGACCTTGCAGGTCACAGCACAATCACGGGATTCACCAAGTGCTGTCAGCTGAGCAGGCATCAGGCTCATATTCTTACTTGGTCATACAGAACTAACCTCACATTATGATGGTTCATAAAGACACAGGAGCATATCTGCATCTCAGTGAAAAAATATTGAATGGACATGACAGATCCTAGGGGCTTTCCAAGGAACAATTCAATATTCCCTTTTATAGTATTTGGCACACCACAGAGTTTATTCAGCTTGAATTAACTAATGGATTTGAGCATTCTCTTTAACAAAGAGAAAAGATGTTGAGTTGCACTGACTGCAGAGTTACAGAATGCTTTAGACAAATCTCACAAACTGATTTACCACAAAATCTGTGCTGGCTTTTCTCTAAAATCACAGGAACTTATGCCTTATGTTTTAAAATGAGAATTAAAAAATGCATTTAGAACATTTATTTTTGTTGACAGATATATTACAAATAAACATGGAAAGTTATTTGCCTTTATAAAAAAATGAGGATGGACAAAGTAAAAGATGCTGTGCTGTTGAATGAAACCAAAGAAGAGAAGCAAAGGTTGCAGGTGGGACAATCCCTTCCAACATGCACACAAACCCCACTGCATGAACACAGAGGAGATTTAGAGGATTTAGAACAGGATCCAATTCCTTCCCACAGAGCAGAACCTCATACTAATACAAGAGTAGCAACAGGGAGACTTAACCTGTAATAAACCTCACTCATTTTCACCCAAGAGAAGTATGATTTTGATCTCCAGGATCGAGATGACACTCAAAGGAGTATCATTTGCACTTGATATGTAAGACCCATTCTCCTAAATCAACATGAAGTGAGTAGTTTAAGCAGGAAGGGCACTTAAGCTGAAAGTAATTATGTTTGTCTCCATATAAAACCAGAAGTGTTTGTTGCAGATACCTTCCTGAGCTCACAGCTACTCCTTGCAGCAAACTGTGCAGCCTGCTCAGGTGTTAAGGACACAAGTTCCCCTTCATGATGCAGGAGTTCCAGACAGGAGCTGGAGAAAGGCCCTTAGAAAGAGCTGCTCCCCACATGTGTCCACAAAGGCAGCATTTTCTCCCAAGAAAAGAATGCAGGAGAACTTATACAGGTCCCAGCTAATCACTGGGTGGTGCTCCCAAAACTTTGACAACTTGAACAGGGACTGCAGAAAAAGTTATGGGCCATCAGAAATGTTGTATTTTCTTGACAGCCTTTATTTGGCCTTTGAATCATTTCATACTTCCGTGAATTCCTTAATTTGGTTCTTTAACTTAGCTTTTTTTTAAACTTCTGCCACATATTCTTGGTGTTTTAGCCTTGGTTTCCTTTCACCCAATCTGAAATGAAGATCTATTCTGTGCCTCTAATGGATTTTCTGGTTAAACATAAGTGAATGTATCTTTCAGCCAGAAGGTTTTTCATAAGAGTGCAGCCTTACAATAGATTAAAAGCAGTTAGCTTTTACCAATACAGGCCCCTTTTCAGATCTGGTGCTTCAGAGAAGATCTGTAGAGACACACTTCTGCTTTTATTCCTTATTTTCATTCTGAGGAGAGGCTTTACCAATTCACTTAAACTGAAGTTGCTCTAGGTTTTTTTACTTTAATTTGCAGCTGAGAACCAGCGAAGGTGGCTGGCATGATACGACTGTGCTCTGCCTCACTCTCTGCACAAATAATTTTAGCAGGAGAATAAATAACAGCCCTATTTTCATAGTCAAATGCTCAGAATAACTTTCAAAGTCTGCCCTTACGTTTCTGACCTTCCTGAGCACGCTAGAAGCTCCCAGAAGTGGGGAACAGTTTCAGTTAAAGGGTGAAGAGCAAACCCATTCCTGGCTTCCTCACAGCTGAGCCTTTCAGGATCAATCAGCATCATTTACTTGCCTTGTCAGTTCGAGGCCACAGACCCATCTGATACTGATCCCCGTGTCTCCCTCTGTGCTAAGCCTTGGGACTGATTCCCCCTGGCCAGAGGGTGGAAACACACCTGGCCAACAGCTGGGGCTGCATCTGCCTCCAGGCTGGGAGTTCAGCAGGGCCCAGGCTGGCTGAGGGTCCCCAGCCCTGCACAGCCAGGAGGCCTTGGCTCTCACACTGTGCTCCCTACAGGGCAAGGCATCATCCTGGGGTGACAGGATGGCACCCACGTGTGCTCCAAAGGCTCCTGGGCTCACAGCAGGAACAGCCATCACCTTTACTGCACAGATGGGCACCAACAACACAGCTCAGTGACCACAGCCCACCCAAATACTGGCCATGGAGACAAAGGAAACAGCTCTTCCCACGAGACCCCGCAGCTGAAGTAGAGCAATGATGGGACAACTCTGCCGGCCTCGCCTGGGATCTGGGGCAGTGGATATGGGTGCTTTAAGCCCTTTTAAGTGGGATTATCTGAAGAAAGCAGTTTGGGCACCAGTGCTCTTCCCGCATTTTGGTGCCGCCTTTGTTCCCCCATAGCAAAGTCTGAAACTCCCTCTTGTGGGGGATTCGGGAGGATCCCTTCTGGAACAGAAGCACCACAGCGAGAAAAGAATGGCATTTAAATCTTCGCTTCCCCCATACTCTGTCCGCTGACCATTCCGAAAGACAGAGCTTTGAGGAACCTGATTTGACCTCAGAGCTGACCCTGTCTGAACAGGAAGCAGGAAAATGAAGCGGGGAAGCACATTAGGAACTTCCTACTACTCTATTTCATTAGTTCCAAACATAGTTGACATCGTGTGTAGGAGCTTTTAAGCAAATTACTTCAGGAAACATGGAAATGTACTTCACTGTCCCAATTCCCAAGAGGAAGAGAGGCTAAGGCTGAAACAAAACAAATAAATATACAGGATCAGGCTGAAGTATCTTTAGAGCCTCTTCTCTCTGTACCCCAAAGGAAGCACAAACTGCAGCCCCAGGTACTGCTAAATTGCTATTCTGATTCACTACAGCCTAATTCTAAAAACACCAATGTAGTTCTGGGCATCAATATTTACAAACCAGATAAACAATACATCTACACAATGCTTTACATCCACAAGTCTCAAAGCACTTTGCAAACTCGGAGGAGTACTACAGATCCTCAGAGGTTACAACTGTTTGCTGAGAGTTATGAACTCAGGCAAGTGCCTGGATCTTGGGCTTTGTTGTGGAGCTCAAATCATCCCACGAAAGTTCAGCTCAGTCACTTTGGGCTCAACATAATGAACATTTCATGAGATGGCAGAGATGGAGACAGAAGATACAAAGGCAAAATAGAATTTACCACTTGGGAAATGTTCCTATTCAAAACCTGTATATAAGAATAAGCTCAAGAAATAAAAAAAGGAGTATTTGAGTCATTTCTTACAACGAAGCTTTATAACATCATGAACAAGGTATCAAGGCCATGGCAGTCCAAATGCTATCCCAGCATAGCTGTACCCCTTTGTTGCTAGTATTTTTAACTGAAGTCAACTTCTTGTCCTTGAATTTATTTTTAACAACCAGCAGTCATTTCAGCTGAGGGTACAGGGCACTGTGAGCACACACTTAAATATTCAGCGTGAGTGACTGAAGGAAGAAGACATCCAAATCCTTCCAGATTGTATCCCATTCATAAATTAAATGCAGACCTCATCCTCTGAAATTATGTAACACAAACTGGGATGGTAATTATATTGAGTGTTTCCCCTGGCAGAGCCAGGTTTTGCAGCTTCCTCACCTTGCTCTACTCTGCAGTTTCTGGATTGTGTCCCGACCTTCTGTTCTACTGCATTCCCACTGACAAACCTTCCACAGCAACTGAGTCACCCAGTCCTGCTCCAGTGCAAATACTCTGCACTTCCATTCCTGCATCCTACTTCTAAAACCGTCTGTTTGTCCTTCCAGCCACGTCGGGTACTGCCTTGGCTTCCCTGCACTGATGCATTTTCTCACTCCCCAAAGAACAGTGCATTTGTCCTACTGTTCAGGGGTTTCTCCCTTTTACTTCCAATATCCAACAGAAGATCACTGCCTCTTCTTACCTTGTACAATAATCGGAATACTGATTTTCATATGAGTATTGGAATTCATTAAATTTCTTCAATGGAATTTCTCTCCATGTTTTCCATAATGTAAAGACTGGGAGGTTTCCCCTACAGAGTCCTGATAATTCCAAACACTTATGGGTATTTACAGAGGCTGCAGATGTCCCCTCTTCTTCAAACTCTAATTCTTGTAAGCACAACTTAATTTACACTAGAACTTTAAGACACAGATCTTATTTCTGCTCTTTTTTAATTGCAAGCAAGAAAATAATTTCTCATTACCAAAAAGTTATGATTACATCCAAGAGCAACAAAAATGGGAAGAAATCTCCATAATGACAAATTATATTTAAAATTAACATGGAAATCCGGAGATGGGGAGTGTTATGCACAGGGCAAATTCTTTGCTCAGCAGAGCCAAAATCTTTTTTACTGCAGAGGTTGTTACACTATAATAGAGAACATTTGGCTTGAAGCTGATTGAAAAGGTGGGTTTACAATTTGGTATTAAAGGACAATCTGTGACTGGAGAACACAATGAGCAAGACAGCTCCTGATATGAAATGCTACTTGTCAAGCTTGACATTTTATGTCTCTATTTATATCAGTCTCAAGGAGATGGAGTTTGCTGGCAGTAAATCCCAGCCGTTAAAGCAGGATGGAACCTGCTGGAAAAGTTTGTGGCTCAGTTTAATTGGGCTATATTTATCATTAGCACTGTAGTCTTTAACATCTAACCTACTGACATTATTTTTCTCCTTCAAGCCTTTGTACCTCCTCTAGTGCCATAAAGTCTTGTAAAGGTTTTTTGTTGTTGTAAATTAAGAGGGGAAAAAAATGAAACATTCAGTCATGCCCATAGCTACCTAGGCCTAGGTAGAATTTTTAATCTGTGCATCACAGTAATGGTTTCTCATTTTTATGTTTCCCTGAAATCACAGTAGAAGCAAATGCTAAGCCTAATGTCCCCACCAGCAGTGAGGCTCATTAGGTACAAGTTGCACCATTTCACAGGAAAAATAATACATTTCTCTGTGATTTATGAAAGCCAAAACTCAGCCAAGTGCTCAGGTCTCTCCCCAGTTGTGTTACGGCTCAAAAAATTTGCAAAGGGACATTTAAAACACATTTCAAAACAATTTGTCTGAGTGTACATCTTGTTTACAAGAACAAACTATTGAAGCTGAGCAATAAAACTTGGAGAAATGCATTTTATAGTGGAAACACTGGCACGACTTTAATTACTTCAGTGTAACTGGCATCTCTGTGGACAGACTGTTCAGCACTTCCATTGTATTTTAAACCTACATGAAAGAGTCAAAGGACAAATCCATACAGCAAGAAATAGAAACATAAATCCCTTCCAAATGCGAGATGACTTCAGCTGAGAAAGTTTGCAAGCCATTAAGACACAGTCCTGTGGATGAAAGGAGAGGCAAGCAGTGGGATTTCCCCCATTGTCCGTGCTGATTCCACTCTAACCAGAGTCACAGAGAGCTCTACAACTTAATAAGGAACGAGACCTCAAGTCTATCACAAATTGAGCAAAAATAGTAACTCAGGAAATCGATTGCAGGCTTTGGAAGAAATGCATCTTCAGCTGCTGTGTGAGGAGAGACATTCACACCACTGCCCACTCCCTGGAGACGGCAGCAAGACAGACCAGAAACAGGTGGAGTATCAGTGAGGACCAAAAATCAGCAAATTAAAGGACTTGTGTTGGGAGCACGGAGCACGGAGAGGGTCACACACACATCCCCCATGCTGTTAATTACAGCACCACTCCTGCAGTAGAAGCACATTCAAGTACAAATGCAGCATGGTGCAATAACAGACTGTCAGCCTGAGGATTCAGCAGCACTTTGCAGATTTATGCACCCTGGGAGCTGCAGTGGAACAGCTCCATTGGTGCTGGGGCACCCTGCAGCAGCTGCTCAGCCACAGCAACCATCCTTGGAGTACCACCTCCCATCCCGGGGTGTGAGGCACAGGAATAACAGACTGTCAGCCTGAGGATTCAGCAGCACTTTGCAGATTTATGCACCCTGGGAGCTGCAGTGGAACAGCTCCATTGGTGCTGGGGCACCTGCAGCAGCTGCTCAGCCACAGGAACCATCCTTGGAGTACCACCTCCCATCCTGGGGTGTGAGGCACAGATGAGCTGCAGGGCTCCAGAGGGCTCTCCTGCCCCTCTCGGGCACATCCAGTTTGGCTCTCACATCACCTCAGGCTCTGAGCCTCACTCACAGCAGCACCATGGGCACATCTGACACACAGCAGGGAAATTCACTGGGCCCAGGGAAACTCCTCACGAGCAGAAGCCACACAAGGCAAAGGGCAAGGAGATGTCACAGATCTGATGGAGCAGAGCATGTCAGGGATTGTTTTATGCCACATTTGGAATGTTTTAACCTCTGTATTGACAGCCAGGAAACTCTTACCGTTATTGAAGTTACAGCACAATTCCCTCCTGGCTTGGGGTGTTCCTTAGAGATTTCTTCCTAAAACCAGGCCCTGTCAATGTTTGGAAAATGATTTGAGTTAGATGCAAAGAAAGAGACTTTATACAAAAAACCACACACTTTTCAGGAATATCCACATTATTTATACACAAAATAATTGCTTCTAATTCGTCTAGTTCAACCAAAATAGCACTGAAGTCAGATTATGATGTTTTATGTATACACCAAACTTCTTTCATGCTGTAAATAAAAATAGCATCGTATTACTTTAAGGAAAATAATTAACAGTAATAATCCTAAAAAAGGATTTCACCTAAATAAGTTTCAGAAAATAGCACAACTCAGCCCAGTGGGGAGTGATAAAGCAATATATCTGTCACAGAAGATTTTAAAGAATCTATATAGCTTTGTGGGGCTCCCTGGAGCTACTTTAGCTATGACTAACAAGAACATATGCACCCAATATGAAATTGTCCTGCTGAAGCAGTAGAAATAAAAATAAAATATTTCTCTCACAAAGCACACCAGAAACTGTTCTATGATCAGATAATCAGCTGCTCAACAAACACTGCAAAGAGACAAGCAATAAAAGTCACTGACTAAAGAGTGTCTTGACAGCTCTAAAGAAAGCTTGAGTAAAAGCTTCTACAAGCAGTGCTTTATTAGAGAGATTTACTAAATACAGCAATATCCTCTTGGAAAGTTTATCATCATATCTTGTAATTTAAACATAGTCATCAAATTTATCAAACCTTCTAACCAAACAGATCTTGTCAACCAAGTGAGAAAGAGAGTCAGAGGCCATAATGGTTTAATAATTTCTGCTTTCTTTTCAAATAATGTTACTGCTGGCCCTGGGGGACAAACAGTTGGTCGTAACTGCCCTGTTCTACTGCAGAATATTGCACATGATATATTTGGAATGACTGTAGCAACTTCAGCTCAGCCAGGACTTGTAGTTACCCATACTGATAGTGTGGACATCATTCCCCGAATACACAGAGAAAACACAGAAGTTCTGGATGCTAAGGAAGTGACTTTTGTCACAAGACAGCGAGTCTGGGTGCTCAGAGCAAAGCTCGGGTGTTAAGATCAGTGGTTCTGTTTACTACAGTCTTGTCAGCAATCTGTAGAAAGTGTCTGAAATCTGTGTGAATTCCTCTGCAACCGCCTGCAGAATGGGCAGAATAAAGCTGACCTCTCTGGGATTGGAGATGTCACTTGGAGCAGCAACTGCTGCTCTCTGCAACCACATCACAAACCAAGGAAGGAAAAAAAAATTTCTAGCTTGGCATGGTGATAATTAATCCTTCTCAAACCCTCTGCCAGCAATTTACCTTTCCAGAACCCTGCACTGCTGTCCCAAATTTTGGGGAGAATGCAGCCAGAAGTGAAAGCAGAGTGGAATTGTGAAGGCCAGAAATGCACTACACTCATGCATTCATTTTTATCTCTTCAACTGGGAACACGTCATTGGGATAATTTCAGTCATTTGGTTTGAACAGCCTCACAGAGACAAAGCCAGTCATTATTTTACATTGTTCAGCTGCTGGCACCAGCCTGTTTCTGTTTGGTTTTCTACAATGGAAACAGTAAATTTTTCTCTCATTAAACCACTCTCACTATCTTTAAAATTATCTAAACCCTTATTAATTTCTCCTTTTATTTTGTGCTAGAGCTCCAAACACCTGGTGTACTCCACTTGATCTATTTAAAGGAACAAATCAAACGAGCCAAAGCAGAAACATTTCATTTCCAGTATCAAACACTTGTGTCAGAATGAAAAATCCTGAACTTTAGGGTTGCCTGGTAGCTGCTGTTGGAAACAGTGCTCTTTACGTTATATTCCACATTTTACTTGTGCAACAGTATTTCCCCAAAGGAAAGTAGCAGCAAACATGGGAAATAGTTCAACAAAAGATGAAGAGCCAAATCAGGAGGAAAGAAGAAACTGTAGGTAGCTCTGAGTTTTATGAGAAGGTGAGAAGAAATAAAATTCCTTAAATTGGAAATAAATTTCTGCTCTTTTCCCTATTACTCTTCCATTTAAACCATCAATTCAGGAGAGAATCTATACTTGTTGTAAAAGAGTCTAAGTAGTTCCTGAACTCATTAGAGTAAAAATGAGTAAAAATATATGAGTTATTTCATTTGCTGTAACAGTCAGTAGTGGAAGACAAAGATGATGGCTCAGCCTCAAGCAGGAGGCCCTGGCCCAGGATGCCCCTGGAGTGTCCAGGGCCAGGCTGGGTAGGGCTTGGAGCCACTGGTGGACTTTAAGTTCCCTTCCAACCCAAACCATTCTGGAATTCCACAACACTCAGAGAAACCAAGAGGCCACTGGCAGAGCTGTGGGGACTCTGGGACTGGAGGGATGTGGCTCAGCAGGGCAGGGTGGACATTTGCCAGCAGAGAAGAAGGAAGTCACAAATGTGCTAAGTCAGGACTGGAAATGCCCAGAGTGCACAGGAAATGCCCACATCCTATGACCAACTCTAAGCAAGAAGTTAATGCTCAGATACTGAGTAAAAACAATCAAACATTTCAGCAACAGCAGCTGCATGGAAACTTACACCAGTACTTCAACTGCTGAGCTGCAGCTTCTCTCCAGCAATCTGTCCTAAAAATCTCACCATTAAAGGCAGTGATTAAGACAGAAATGTCACCTTTCATTTATACAGCAGTTTTCATCCTGAAGCACTTCATTAACTATCTTTGCAAAGATCACTTTGCAACACTGATTCTGCTGTATTTCTACCCAATCACAAAGAAGAGGCAGATTGTACCCTTTTTAGAATCCATCAGATAAAACCTTAAACTGGAGTTTCCATAGAAACACATCATGGGGCTCTCAGTTTCTCTATCAAACCTGTTTTTAAACTTTCAGCTTTACTTAATGCTAGATTTTCAAAAATGCCAATTAGCTCTTTCATTTCATGTAACAGTTGGACTCGAGGATCTTGAAGGTCTTTTCCAACCTAAATGATTCCATGATTCTATAAAAAGACAAGGGAAGAACAACAGCTGCCATGGACAGGGGAACAACAGGGAAAATTGTGGGGTTTGGTCATCCAGTAAAATATCTGAGTGCCATTTGCACTTAAAATCTCCTGTCAAAGGCTGTTACAGAAATCTGAGCCCCACAGGAACCCTGACTATGGAAAAAATAACGTCATGCACATGGTGAACACAGGAGTGGGTCATTTCAGGAATATTCTGACACAAATATATGACTCACCAGAGTCTACTGCCACTGACCCCCAGCTCAGAGCCAATTTTGTTGTCAGTAAAAGTGAATACAAATGTTTGTCTTCATTTTCTTAACATTTCCTTTAGTTCTTTTTCTGCATCCAATACAGTTTAATCACTTCTGCCAGAAGTGTATTTGCAATAAAATACATTTTTATTGCAAAGTCCCCAGAGCTTTGTTACTTTTGTCAGATTTAGGCTGTGTTGTTTGTCCAGAACTGCTTTCAGTGTCTCACACAGTTACTCTGGTTTAAAATACAGAACTATTAAATACACAGAGAGAAATGTACAGCCCTTCAGTATCTTGTTTTTACAGTAACATAATCTCTTATTCTGTAACTAAATCTTTCAAGCATGCCAGTGCTCTGGAATGCAGCTCTGCTCCTTAATTCCAGGGATGGAGCAGCTACAAGTGCTAACCCCCCCAGGCTATGAGTGTGAGACAAACTTGTAATTTCAGTGACATATGCAGCAGGATTCCTTCTGAGCCTGGCTTTCTGGAGCAGCAAAGTGACATTCCACTGCTGCTTTGAGGCACCTTGATGACTTTGACTTGTTCTAGCACATTGGCTTGGTTTGTGTGTGTTACCTCAGGCTTCCTCTGTTTTGTCAGACACAAATTTTCTCTTTTGCCAAACCTACAGAAGTAAAGAAATCATTATATTGAAAAATCAAAAAGAGCTTTGGCTGCCCAGATGGATCCTGGGTAAGCCCAGAAATGACAAGTAAAGGCTCTGAGCACACGACCAGCATAGGAAATAGGAGGAAGCTTTCTCCTTAGAGAAACTGACTGGAGAGCTCTGGGAAATGTGGAAATTTCCAACTGCTACATCCCCTTCTGTTCCTTTTTCCTCCCCCAAACTGGCTCCAGGGCTGGAGGAGCTCTTAGACTGCTGGAAGTCTTGAAAACTCAGTCCTCTGCCTCACTGAATGGTAAGAAACACTTCAGAAAACAAAAATTATCTCCAAAATATTCTCTGCCAGCAAATACCATGAGTAAGGACACTTTAATTTGACTCTGATTTGTATTTGTGGATCTCAATGTCCCTTAACAGGATGTATAGGAGAATTCAAAGGAGTTAGTTGTGTACAATTTCCTAGATTTCTAAAATACTTGTAATACTCATAGATAGTTTGGCAGTAAAACGATTTGCTGAAAATTTGACCAGATTTTCTTGATATTTGTAATAATGAAAGTATCCTAAGTAAGGGGGAAAAAAATTATTTTGCACAGTGATTTGTTTCAAAGCTCAAATGCCCCCAGCAGCAGCACCCCACGGGGGAGGCAGATTGCTGTGACCCTGTTTGCTCCTGTTAAATCCATGTCCAGCAGCCCCAAACCTCGGGATTCCCTCAGGAGGAGCTTTGCTCTGAATGATCTTTCATTTGTATTCTCTAAGTGTAAACAACATAAAAATAATGAACCTCCCAGACTCAAAGCTATTTTAAACTATGAATCTTTTAATGTGGGAGAAATTACTCTGTTTAAAGAAACCTGATTTTAGGACTTTCCTATTTTGGGATTATTATACAACATATATGTACTTGATTTGCACTGAAAACAAATAGTCCCATGATATAAAAATAGGCAACTAAATGAAATGCAGGCTCTTATAGCGTGGGAAATGTTTGTGGAACTTGCAATTCTGGGTTTGATTACTTTTAGATGTTTTAGGGGGAAATGATTCAAAGCAGCACTTTTAAGATTAAAGCCAAAATATATGGAGACAGACCTACTGCAAATGCATAAGGGAAGTGAAAAAGCTCTCCAGAGAATTAAAAATTCAACAAAATATTTAAACAGACATGTACAGGAAGCCAGTAGATGTCCTGACATACTTAAATGCACCCTTCAAAATGGCAAACAGCACTGGAAAACAATTGTAAGAGTTGCTTGAAATGTACTGTAAACTGGGAAAAGCACACTAAAATAAGGGACACCAGCACACCTCAGTACCAGACTGCCACGGCTCATCCCTTTGGGAAGCTCACAGCACACAGCACTTCATGTGTTTAGAAGGGCATGAGTAAAATTGAGGTTTCACGTAAAATTTAGTGCCATAAGCCAGCTCCAAATATAAATCTGAAACGGAATATTCTACATCCAGCTACTTTTTAAGGCAAGAATCAACAACAGTTTCGGGAATAGCCTTTGCTATTATTCCATTATCCTTGGGGACTACAATTTACTTAACTGAGTTAAAAAAAAAACTATTGAGGTGACAAAAATCCCTGCACTCATGAACTGAACTTCGATAGAAGGCTGGAGCGCGGCCGCCAGCAGAGCTGTGCTCAGTGCCCTGCTGACATCTAACGGCAGCTTGGGACGCTACAGCCAGAAAGCACACCTGGGAGTGAACACCCGAGCGAGGCACACCCCGGCACACCCGACCTGTGTCTGCCGAGGACTCTCATCAACTCTCACAGACACGCTGGAATTCAAGGAACGCTTAAATAAATCAGACTTCACCACAGAGCAGTACCAAGGAGTTCCTGCTGTCAGAACTCTCATCTTTGAAATGACACTGACTTATGGAAATAATAAAGTCAAAATCCAATGGAATGTTCCTCTTCATAAAACTGAGAGATTAATAAATCAATTTGCAAGTCCACTGTTTTCTTCTAGGCAGACAGAAATCAAGTTCTTAATTTTCTTTAGTTATTGAACCGAAAATTAGGAGAGAAGATATTCCAATATTATTTAGCAAAGAAGGAGAGGAGAGGGAAAGGGAAGAAAGAGGGGAAGGGAAGGGAAGGGAAGGGAAGGGAAGGGAAGGGAAGGGAAGCTCTGCTGCTGGTCAGTGTCCTAGAAATGCCCTGTGGAAGAGCACCCCGACGGCAGCAGATGGCAGCAATGCCCCACAGGACTGCGGTGTCCTTGCCCACCCCACCCAGGGGCTTGTCCAACTTCCCTGGCAAACGGCCAAAGAATAAAATGAATGGAATGCAGGCCCATCTAAAATTAGAGAGGAGCTCCCTCTCCTTTAAGCAAAAAGCCAACATAAATTTGTACATCACTACACAGCGTGCTGCTGAGATATTGCTGAACCAGGGCTCCCAGCTTGTGGGGGGAGAAAGAAAGGAAAAAAATGCTTATTTTTTACTTTACAGAGGGGAAATGAATTGCTGAAACAAGGTAAACCCATGCTGTACATCTTTTAATGACAATTTGTATAAGTTTCCAAAGCACCTACAGAATCATAGAACCATTATCTTACTATTGGCACCAGCTCAGATTTTTCTAGTGGCAAATTTGCTGCGGAGGACAGGGGCTCCTCACAGTTCTTTCCACAGAGCCTGTCCCTCCCATTTCCAGCACACCCTTCTTTCCTTATCGATGCTGATGAACTCTAAGCCAGCCTATCTGCCTGGAGATCCTAAGGTCAGGCAGCCCATGGAATCCCACGGACTCTCACTCCATTACAGCACCGTGATATTTACAACCCATGGTCAAATGTCACATTGCTTTGTAATTTCTTCGTCGGCATTTGCCAGCTGCGTGCAGGTGACAACTTGAGCATAAATGATTATTTATCAGTTCTCATTTAGCTCACAGGTTGTCCCTTCCTGTCACCCACGTGAAAAATTAGCCCCATGTGCTACAGAGCATAGGTAAACTCCAAAGTTGTAGACAATAGGACAAAAAGGTTGTGGAGTTACTGATATGAGAACAGCAGGTGTCAGCACTGGTAAATTTATTAATAGCAAACATATGAGTAAAGATAATGGGCAGAAGGACTTTCAAAAGGTCACTCGGGACTCTCGAGACAGATTTAGTCTTTAGTTTCATGTCCTGCTCATCTGGATCAGACTGAAATCAACTGGCACGAGTGTGGCAGGAGGAGCTCACAGCAGCAATAGGAAGAGTGTTCAAGACTGTACATTTGGCATTCAGCTCCACTCCTACCTCTGCCTCAGCCAATTGTGCTACCAAACCAAAATCTTTGCCCCTCTGGAACGTAATGGACAGCAAGATTCAGGCTGTCCATTTAGGCTCTTCCAAGGAAGAGTTTAACACAGAATAACATCAATGCTGAAAATAAATCTATTTTAGTGGTCTAATACCATTTTTGTTCATGGACTGCAATGTGTTTTTTGAAGAAGAAGCAATTGCACTCTCTCAGTGCACAGTGTAATGTGATAGGTGCACGTTTGCACATGCCCACTAATTACCAATATCCCATAGAGAAATAAAGGTTAAAGAATAGCCAGCAATTATCTATGGACTTCATAACTCACACTAATATTGAATTCAACTTTGGAACTCTTGTCAAATTTAACAACCTGGTATGCAATGCCTGTGTGTGTATGATGTACTTTAGCACAGACTTTGTCTCTGTGGAGGGACCTTGGAAAGCAGCAGAAATCGTTACTGTGGCCTCGTCCAAACGGGATGAAAGATCCCAACTCTCCACGTGAGATTAAGAGAGCGTGGGGAAGAAAAGCAATAAAACCCCACAGAACGCTGACCCACACACGAGGCCGTGTCACTCCATGGCCGCTCCATGGTCACTCCATGGTCACTCCATGGTCACTCCGTGCCCCTCCATGGTCACTCCGTGCCCCTCCATGGTCACTCCGTGCCCCTCCATGGTCACTCCGTGCCCCTCCATGGTCACTCCGTGCCCCTCCATGGTCACTCCGTGCCCCTCCATGGTCACTCCGTGCCCCTCCATGGTCACTCCGTGCCCCTCCATGGTCACTCCGTGCCCCTCCATGGTCACTCCGTGCCCCTCCATGGTCACTCCGTGCCCCTCCATGGTCACTCCGTGCCCCTCCATGGTCACTCCGTGCCCCTCCATGGTCACTCCGTGCCCCTCCATGGTCACTCCGTGCCCCTCCATGGTCACTCCGTGCCCCTCCATGGTCACTCCGTGCCCCTCCATGGTCACTCCGTGCCCCTCCATGGTCACTCCGTGCCCCTCCATGGTCACTCCGTGCCCCTCCATGCTCGCTCCCTCACGCCCTCAGCGGCGGTGGAGCCCCCTGGCGGCGGGGGCGGGCGCGCGCAGCCCCCTGAGGGAGCCGCGACGGGGCGGCGCTGGCGGTGACAGCGGCGGTGACAGCGGCGGCGGGACAGCGCAGACACGGCTCGCAGGGGACGCGGGACTGACTCCGAGGCTGCTCTGAAGAGACTCGGGGACCATGTCCGACCACGAAGCGGGGTTCTCGGGCAAGAGCCGGCTGCCTCCAGGTAACGGCCGCAGGGGGAGCGGGCAAGGGCTGTCCCCAAACGGCCCCGCAGCGGCCGCTCCTCGCGGGGCGCCTTCGCGTCTCTCTCCGCTTCTTCTTTTTAATTATTGCTTCATTTAGTCACGGAGGAAAGTTTGAGGATGCTTCACTGAAGTTAAGCCCGCGAGAGGAGCGAGGAGCGGTTGTGCTCCGCTTCCCGGGCAGCCTCCGCTTCCCTGAGCCCCGGCGGCCCGGAGCGACCCCGGCCCCGGCTGAGGGGGGCTGGTGAGCCCCCAGCCCCGGCTAACAGGGCTGGCTGAGCCCCCAGCCCCGGCTAATAGGGCTGGCTGAGCCCCCAGCCCCGGCTAACGGGGGATGCTGAGCCCCCAGCCCCGGTTAACGGGGGATGCCGAGCTCCCAGCCCCGGCTAACAGGGCAGGCTGAGCCCCCAGCCCCGGTTAACGGGGGATGCTGAGCCCCCAGCCCTGGCTAACGGGGACTGCTGAGCCCCGGTTAACGGGGGATGCTGAGCCCCCAGCCCCGGTTAACGGGGGATGCCCAGCCCCGGTTAACGGGGGATGCTGAGCCCCCAGCCCCGGTTAACGGGGGATGCTGAGCCCCCAGCCTCGGATAACGGGACTGCTGAGCCCCCAGCCCCGGCTAATGGGGATGCTGAGCCCCCAGCCCCGGCTAATGGGGATGCTGAGCCCCCAGCCCCGGTTAACGGGGGATGCTGAGCCGCCAGCCCCATCTAACAGGGGATGCTGAGCCCCCAGCCCTGTCTAACGGGGATGCCGAGCCCCCAGCCCCATCTAACGGGGGATGCTCAGCCCCCAGCCCTGTCTAACGGGGGATGCCGAGCCCCCAGCACCATCTAACGGGGGCTAACCCCGCTGCCCCTTCGGGTATCGTGGCCACAGGTGGTGATTCCCGGTCCTCACTCTGTCACCACGAGCTGCCCCGGTGGCGTAACTCGGGTGGCTTTGTGGTGCGTGGTTTCCTTTCCTGTGCAGTAACTCTGGTCACTAAGTGGAAAACTACGGAAATGAAGACAAGCAGAGTCAACAGAACTAATCTCTGCAACGCTGCATCAGTAAACGAGAGGAAGAAGACCTTAGGGGTTGTTTTTTGACACTACTGTGGCTTTTTACTGCAGCCAAATCCTGTCTAGGTGTGCCTGGAGGAAGTGGTAGAGGTTCTCAGACGGGGCAATGAGTTGTACTGAATTCTTACTTCTTGGTGTCGTTGTTGATGTGGTTTTTGGCCTTCCAGTTAGGAGGTGTTGGTGTGTGATGTGGGTCAGGACATTTTGGAGATGATGCACTGAGATAGCACAACTGGCAGTTCCCTCACTGGAAGCTGGAATGTTTTCCTGTTACTTCCACTGCTCAGAAGCAGGCAACGGAAAAGTCCTGATTTATTTTGTGCTTTTCTCGTTTGCAACCAGAGAAGGAAATGTATTTATAAGAAAGCTTTGTGTACGAAGCCTTTGGCTGGGTAATTCGAGTTGTTGTATAAATAACTGTGGATCTCTTTGGGCCTGGTGCCCAATGGCACATCCTGGCTCTGGCATCTTTGGAGATGATCTGCATTTCATGTGTAACTATGTTAGTTATTAACACCTCACCATGGTCACGTCGGTGCCACTCTTGTCTCTGCAAGCCTTTCCTGAACACACTGCTGAGGTGCTTTCTCCTGCAGCTCTCATTGTGATCACAATAAAATATGGAGTAAGTGGCATTAGACATAGTGTTGGTTATTGGATGTCAAAATTTTGGGTATTTCCCATGTGAAATGCTCTGTGAAGACACGTAATTCACTCTGGAATTGGCGTTTTGTTTTCAGTCATTTCTGCTGTTGGACAGTGGTGTGCTTGTTTGGATTGTAGAGACTTTGCAGAAGGAAATAAATCACAAATGAAGCGTGTGCCACACCTCAAGCTGTAACGAGAACTTTCCCCTTCCATCTTAGCCTCCAGCACTAAGTGTGTATTATAAATTCTTAATACAGTTTGATGGTCCAAGTGATAATTTCTTGCTAAAGTAATGGTAACTGTTCCAGTCAGCCTTAAAGGCATTGAAGGCTGATTCAATTAAGTTTTTTTATTTTTTTAATAGTCTTTCTCCTTGTCGTTTATTTCTTACAGAGGTTGCTCAAGAATATTTCCATTTTTTTATTGCCTGCTTAGACTTGTCCATCACAGCAGGTTATAAATCCAAGGTGGGGGCTTACCTGCCTGTTAGCTCAGAGAATATTCCAGTGACAGGTTTGGGGTTTGGGAATACTGTCAGCCAGCACTTCATGTGGGGTCAAGCCTTTGTTTCCATCCTGTGGGGTGGGCAGGGATGGGATCACCTCCAGGAGCTGCAGAACCAGCTCATCCCACAAATGCCAGGCATGTTTCTTGTGTCTCATAGAATTTTCCACAAGACAGCTTCTCTCTCCCTTCTTGTACTGTAAAAAACAACACATTGGTGCTAAATAAAGCAATCTTGAAATGTGACATCATTTGAGGTGACTTCTACATGAAATTCCGAATCTCCAGAGTAGGAAGTGATGCTTGTGAGTGCTGGGTGTCACCCTGGGACGTCCCTGCTTGGCAGCAGGCTCCTGGCAGCCCCTTAGGAGTCTTAGCTGGCAGGATAAGAAACTTCCTGTAGCTCTGGGAATGCCTCCCAGGCCACGTTTTGTCATGGCTTTGCCTGGGTAGCTTTTGAAACCACCCGCTCGTTATTTGATCCCAGAGTTACCTTCAGCTGGTGTCTTCCATTGACAGGAATAAGGCATGAGGAGTTTCTGGCCAAGGAATTCTGTATGGAGGTTTTAATTCACATCCAGCTAATCTCGTACCTCATCTTATCCAACTTCCCAGATCCAGTGGGTGTGAGAATTGTGGTTTCCTTGGATCTGCACCCGTTACAGCTGGAACAGAACCCACGTTCCAGCAATGCTGTCCCAGAGCTGGCAGGCTGGGGGTATTTGTGTTCTACTCCTTACATCAGGTTCCTCTGACTTCTCAGGAAACAAAGGAACGATTTCCACTGCTGCCTGTGAGTCACTTGCTAGAAGAACTTGGGGGAGAGAAAGGCATTTGGGAATTGAAACTTCAGTGTGGTACACTTCTGCATAAATGCTACTTGGACAGCATTCTGCCCTCAGCTGTCTTGCACAACTTAGAGACCAACGAAAATGAAAGCAGAAGTTGCCTTTTAATTTGATTTCTGATCTAAACCTACCTAATGCATTTGGCCAGAGGAGTAGTGCTAACAGTGACTTATTTCAAGGAACGTTCAACATAAATATCCCATTTAGGCACTTTAATAGGCACTCCTGTTTAAAAAAGTGACAATTTCTGCTCTTTTGTAGATGATACTGATTCTGGCCTCGGTGTGTGTGGATGGATCCTGGTGATCACTTCGTTTTTTTTCACTGTTCTTACATTTCCTATATCAGTATGGATGTGCATAAAGGTAAAATCGTTCACTGCTAAATTGAATTAAAACTTTCAGCAATGCAGAGTGGCTATTATTGTTCTCAACTGGATTTATTGAGAAAACAAACACAAATTAATCTAGCTCTGTTCTTTCTTGAGCTATAGCAGACCCCAGCACTGCAGTGCATTCATCTTCAAACTAAAAATAAAAATGGTATTACAATATTTGGTCAAAATAATTCCTGCATTGCTGTCTTCACTACATCTGCCCAGCTGTCATTAGTAAATGAGCTCATTTGAAGGATCAGAATAATTGCAAGAACCCATAACTACTCTTACAGAATGGATATTTTATTTTTTTAAGATCTCTCCCTATATATGACCCATCTAAATATGAAGTATGTGAATAGAAATTATGTACACAGATGTGGCTGCATGTGACATATTTGAAGACACAGTGTTGTCTGTGATCCCTCTGAGGTTGATGTTGCAGTTTCCAGACAGGAGGAGTTATTTCCTCCTGGCTTGGCTGATGTGACATCAGAATTGGAGCTGGAAAAGTCCCTGCTGGGTCACAGATGCTGCACTTTGTTGTGTTGTTGCCAGGATATTCCTGATGGCTGCTGCAGGTGCCTGAGCCTGCCCAGGTGCCATCGTGTTGAGAGTCTGAGGAATATTTCTTGTCTTGGACTATTGTCCTGACTTTTTCCTTTTGCTCTTTGCTTTTTGACAATAAAGTTTTAACTAAAATTCTCAAAAGCAGCCAGTAGAGAAATGTGTATTAAATTTGAGACTCAAGACTGTCGTAGCCTGGTGTGTTCCTAATTGGGAATCCATCGTGTGACTTCTGGAAACCCGTGCTTGACATGCAACCATCTGTTCCAGATTATCAAGGAGTATGAGCGAGCCATCATCTTCCGCCTCGGGCGCATCCTGAAAGGGGGAGCAAAGGGACCAGGTATGTCCTGGACAGCAGTTTGTGCCAACTAGTCATCAGCAAAACAATTGTGGTATAGAGACATTGCAGTAAAGTGGCAAAGGGATTTCTCAAGAATTCTGTAACTTCCAGTAAGAGGATTTGTTACAACAGGAATTTATGAGCCTCGTGGGTCTCTTCCAGCTCATAAAGTTCTGATTTGTACTCTGGATTGAGAAGACAGCAAACTTAATTCCACCCTTTGTTAATGTATGATCTGCAGGCAGAATCAAAAGCACTAAATGTAAAGGGAGGAGTAATGGCATCAAATGGCTTCTTTGAAAAAAGAAGTTTGATGTATCAGTTAAACCCAATGAGTCTGAAAGCCTTGATATCCTTCAAAAGTAACAGAAGCCACTAGAGTATTTGATAGTTTTGAAAAAAAGTTGTCTTTGTATATTGGAAACTGAGATCTGGAAGAATGTTATTTTCAGCTGTTGCTGCTGCTGCTCAAAGTGACAGAAAGGGGCAATGGCTCTTCCTTCATTTTCACCCAGGCTTTGCAATGTTCCACATTGCTGGAAAGCTGAAGGATCTCAGTGAGCCACCAGAACAGAAGGCAGGAGATTGGTGCTTGCCAGAATTAGGCCCCACAAATAACTCTGTGGGGAACATTTTGAAAAGTAGTTGTTAATAGTTTTGGGGCTGTTTTATTTCCAAATGTTAAAAATCTCTTAGTAGTGACATCCAGATAAATTAAAGTTTCTCAGCATGCATTTTTGAAAATCTTACCTTGGTTTGGAAGCCACTAACAAGTGTTGTGCTGTTGAGCTCCTCACAAAGAGCTGCACAGCCACAACAGTTGGATTTCACCTTATTGCAGAAACAAGTTTTGTCTGCTCTAATGACCCATTTTCACATCTTCTTGAATGGATTTTTTGGCACAGGTTTGTTTTTTGTCCTGCCTTGCACAGACAGCTTCATCAAAGTTGATATGAGAACCATCTCTTTTGATATCCCTCCTCAGGAGGTGAGTTTGCATTTGCCTTTGCATCTCCTAAAGTCCTTGCAGAATTTTGTGCGCTTTTCCTTCTCCCCTCTCAGTATTGGGTAACATGCAGTTTGAATACAGATTGCTTGTGCAGGTGCAATGTATTGTGAAGAATACATATATCCCTTAGAAATGTCATCAGTAAGGAAAGAGCACTGAAAGAAAACAGATGATGCTCTGAGGACCAGATGAGATAATTGAATACTGCCTGAGAGCTGGAATGGGAGGGGTTTGGAGTGAAGGCTGCTGGGCTTCATACAACATTCCCTAATTGCTCCTGTGAAACCTGGAAGATTTCCAGGCGCAGCAGGGATCTGTCCTGTGCCAATTTATCTACTTGTATAAGCTGGCTCAAGTAATGGGATGAAATTGGAATATACATCAAATGCTGTTTATAGCAACTGGGGGAATGAGTGGTCAGCTCCCTTCACTGGGTTTGTGTGCACCTGGCTCCTGTGCCCTGCCCTGCACAGGAACATGGTGAAGGTGCTGCCACTCATGGCAGGTCCTAAAGAACAAAAAAATTACTTTGATTTCTAGTCTGATTTTCCATGGACATCCTAACTTTGTAGCAGAATGTCTCCAGAGCATTAAGCCAGCTGAACTCAGTGCTGCCAACTTGATGGATAACAAAAGAATAAAACCCAACCGTCCCTCTAAAAATAAGTTAGTGAACAATTGTATCCTGATGGTTGTAACTGTATCACTCATGTATCAGGTGCATTTTGAGACACAGAGATGCTCCGTGCAACCTGTGTGGTGCATCTGTTTCCTATCAGATCTGCTCGTGGGTTTGCTGCTCATGGTTCGTTGTAGATTGAGACAAATGGCAGCTGTCCTGGTACACTCTAAAGGGTAATTGGGAGAAACCTAATCACTGGCAGGCAGAATGTGCTTGCAGCTGCTGGTGTACCATTAGTGAGGCCATCAGTAATCCAGTTTTTCTTTTGACTTGATTAAATTATGCTTACGGATTTAGGTTTGTTTGTGTTCCTTACATAGAGGCAGAAATCAATTTTTATTTGTTCAACATGATTTCTGTGCATGCTACTCATTCTTTAGCTTTTGTGTTATGAAAAGCCTGCTAAAAGAGGTAGTTTGGGAAGGGACATGGCAGGTAAATCTTGAAGGGAATAGTGCACCATGGAACGAGGTTCTCTGAGCTCCCCTGTGCAGTGCCACCCTCCTGTCCCAGGAGCTGCAGCTCTGCAGCACAGTCCCCACAGCCCTGGGGAAACCTCACTGAAAGGCAGCACGGGCACCTGCCTGGGTGTGCTTCCTTGCCAGAATCACTGGTTAAGCCTTCTCAGATGAAGATGAATTTCAGAGTAAATAATTTCTGCTTTTCTCTTTTTCCTGTCACTGACATGACTTGCAGATCCCTGTGATTTCGAGGAAGTGGGCTAAAAATAACATTAGGGCAAAGTGAATGGAATGTGCTTTTTCACAGAGAAGTTTCTAATCCCATATTTAGTCTCAGCTTTGCAGAGCTGTACTGGGAGGTTTGTGAACACTGGGGCATGTTCACACGCAGCATGAATATAAGGACTTTTGTTTTCAAGGCAGTGGGAAACCAGGACTTGGTGTAGTAAAACAAATACATGATTGTCCTAAAAATTAACCTTGTATTTATGGAATATTCTGTACTTTCCCCACTGCTTTCAGATCCTGACCAAGGACTCAGTGACAATTAACGTGGATGGAGTGGTTTATTACAGGGTGCACAATGCCACCCTGGCCGTGGCAAACATCACCAACGCCGACTCAGCCACCCGGCTCCTGGCACAGACCACCCTGAGGAACGTCCTGGGCACCAAAAGCCTCTCTGAGATCCTCTCTGACCGTGAGGAAATTGCCCACAGCATGCAGGTATGAGTACCTTGAAGCAATCCATCAAACAGCAGGTAAAGCAGCAATCCCATGGATAACTTAAAGGTGGGGATTTATTTGATCTCTAAGTGATCAGTTGTGATTTGGAGCTGTAGGCAAAGCCCTGACAAGATCTCTTGGGAGGGCACTCTGTTAAATAAGAATGAGGCACTAAAGCACTAAGGGCCAGTGGGACTAGCACATGGGAATGGGGGGTACAGGAGAGGATGGCTTCCCTGGATCCTTGTGTCAGTCCTTCACTGTGGAAGGAAACTGTGCCACAGAATTCCTTCAATACCTCAATCTAGCTCTGGGAGTTTTTGTTACTTTAAAACAGTTGTGCTCTTACAGCTGTCAAATCATACAAATACTAAAGCCCTGAAGGTCTGAGAATTTGAAGAGAATTAAGTTGGTTTATTGGTCATTCTTCAAATTTGGGCATTAGTTTGAGGCAGGTGTGTGGCTTCACTTACCTGTCCTGCCTTCTGTAGACAACACTTGATGAGGCAACAGACGATTGGGGCATTAAGGTGGAACGTGTGGAGATCAAGGATGTGAAGTTACCTGTCCAGCTGCAGAGAGCCATGGCTGCAGAAGCAGAGGCTGCCCGGGAGGCGAGAGCCAAGGTAATGACATCAGCCTGGGGGCTGGATTTGGTTTTTCCCAAATGAGAAATACACCATTCCCTCTCAAGCCCTTGTAGATACAAAAAAGTACAGCTTGAGGGAGAAAGTATTTTCAGCTATCTGTGGGGAGTGCCTCTGGTTTTGAGAGGCAGTGCTGGAAGAAGCACAAAAGCTTTTGAAGATAGAATAAATACTTGCATTGCATTCTCAAGACCTGATGCCAGCTTTTGTGATCCTGCATTCTGGATGGGAAGATACCAGGCACTGGGGCCTGGAGAGCAAACAGGAGCAGCTTGTGCCTGGTGAAAGCACGTGTCCAGGGCAGCACTTAGCAGGGTGCTGGGCAGTGGTACCTGCCTGAGGCTGAGATCATGTGGATTCCCTGTTCCTCCTGTTTTGAGTCCAGTTTGAGGACTGAGTTCAGCTTGAGCCGTTTGCCTCCCCAGGTGATCGCGGCCGAGGGCGAGATGAACGCGTCCAGGGCCCTGAAGGAGGCGTCCATGGTGATCACAGAGTCTCCTGCTGCTCTCCAGCTCCGGTACCTGCAGACCCTGACCACCATCGCTGCCGAGAAGAATTCCACCATCGTCTTCCCCCTGCCCATAAACATCCTGCAGGGCCTCCTAGGTGTGACGGAGTAGGGAGGCTGGGAGGGCAAGCTTGGGGTCAGCCCATGTTTGCAGCACTGAATTCCCTGTGTATTTTAGCTTGTGGCAGTGTTAGCAAAGTGGGTTTGCTGAGGAACCTTTTTGTTTTACTGAGTGTGTTATAGAACTTCTGTGTAATGTTTGTGAATGTGGACAATCGCAATATTTGAAGTTGAAAGCCTCTCAGAAGGAGTACAAGCAGGTTGTGATCTTAAATAAGCTTTATCCATATTGTCCTGGATGGAACACCTCTAATCCAAAATCTCCTTTTCAAATAGAATAGAAAACCAGTTGTGGTAGAGGTGATCCAACATTTGGAATTATTCCTTCTACAAAATGGGTCTGCAGCCCTGCGAGGGAAGTGTCCTGGGGGGCTCCTGAAAATCAGGCTCCTGTTCTCTAAACCAGTCCCCATTGATGAGAAACAGTTGTGAGTGAAACTTTCTGTCTTGCTGCCACCCAGGAACGGCACAAACATGCCGTAGTTATGGATACAACGTGCTTGTGGTCGCTGATGGGCTGCTGTTGTTATGAGGCTGTGTCTGCATAGAGTTGCACTGCTTTAAAGCACTGAAAAGGCTCTGCATCTGTTTATCCTAAAAATATTTTTTAAAAACCAAAGTGCTGCATTTTATCCAGATCTACAACCTTATTTCTCTAGGAAATGCCATGTCTGTAACTAGCAGCAGGGAGGAGTGGTGTTTAACAGCAGGTGCTGCACTGGTGCTTTACATGTTGGTGCTGCTCTGTGCAGACCTGGAGTGGTTGTTGTGTCAATAAGGGCTTACATTTCATCCTCAAAGCAGCTGGGCCTCAGATCACATAACCCAAGCTGTTAAACTTCCTGTTTTGTACCCCTGTAGAACGGATTAATAAGAGAAGAAGTGAAGTCAGTGAAGTCAGCGTAGGGAAGACTCTTCAGGCTGCCACCAGCACTGAGTCTGACAGCTTTAAAATCTGGGACGAGGCAGTGGAACTGAAATGCCAGGATCACTGATGTAAGTGCCCTTCTCCCACTGGCCAGCATAACTCCATAAGTAGTTCTTTATGCCCTTTCTGCTCCAATCAGCTCTGTATTTACAGGTGTTTTAGGCCTGGGTACCTGTGCCTCGACACGCTGTGCCTTTGTCACTGGCAGGAGATGCCCAAGTGCTGTTGTTTTTCTGCCTGTCTGCTGGGCAGGTTTTCCTCTGCATCACCAAAGCAATATACTTTGTGTTTGTCAAGGTGGCAGCTGATGTAAGCTGAGCCTCATTTCTGGCTGGGAGCGGGAGAAACAGTTAACAAAGCTGGAGTAATTAGCATTGCTGTGCTCAGGCACTTGGAGTGGGAAGCAGAGCACCAGCACAGCTCCAGGTTAATCCTTGGGGAAGATGAGTCACCCTGTAACTCCCGTTGCTGCTGCAGGTGCCACCCCTGTGAATTCTTGTTGATACCACAAGATGCTTTTTTGCTCTCATCCTGAATAAAAAACATGCTGTTTACTAATGAGTGAGTTTCTGAAAGAGTAAAATACTGTTTATCAGGGTCTCAAACGCATATAATTCTGAAGAGGGGAAAGCAAAGCAGTCCCAACTTCTCAAAATAATTTCTGTAATGTTTTACTAAAAAGTCCATGTGCAAAAAATGGCTTAAAGAAGGTTTTGGTTTCTAAGGTGTGTTCAAACATGGGATCTACAGCTGCTCTTTAATGTTTTCTTCTTCATAACAAACCCCACCATTTCTGTTCTTCCCATATTTCATACAAGCTTTATTGTATTAAATATAATCAAAGCAAGGAGTAGGGTCAATGACTGGTCGTGATTGTTTTCGGAAATTATTGCACAGCTAATTGGCTATTAACATCATTCCCTCGTTAACATACATCCTGCAGGAGGAAGGAGCTCTTGAAGGCATTGAAGGCACTGAACTTGCTCTGTTTCAAACACTGCTCACACATCCACATCTGCCATTGCCCTCTGCAGGGGATCCACAGCCCAGTAGTCATCGTCCCAGCCCAGGAACCAGCCGGAGAAGGTGGGAGGCTCAAAGCCCTGCTTGACGATGGTCACCGGGGTCCTCTTGTCCCGCGTGGAGGGGTCTGTGTCAATGTAGCGCTTGGCTGGGGACACAGGGAGGGATCTCACTGAGCACCAGGCCTGCACAGCAGCACCTCAGCTGGGGCTGAACGGCTGCCAGAGAGGCAGCTTCACATCGGCCGTTTGAACAGAAATACCCACTGAAAGTTTGTACCCTATGGTTTTATCTATGCCTGTCAGAATGTGAATTGCCTGAGTCATGATCACACAGTGGGGAAATGAGAAAGGGATAGTTCAGACAGGAAAATGTGACATTACCAGACTTCAGTGCTTCAGTCTTTTCTTCTTCTTGGGCATCTTTCCCAATCCATACAAAGACCTAAAGATAAAAATATTAATTAATTCAGCAACAATCATTCTCTTTATGAAGGGATAATTTAGATGAAACCTCAGTGAACAGAGTGTGACACAAACCAGAAAATCCTCATGTTGGTGTGCCTGGGTTGTTGACCGACATGACCAAGGCTCTATTGGTCAATAATGGGAAGTTTTTTCCCCTGCATTTTATTTACGTGAATTGTAGACTCTTGAACAAATTCTACACTAGCTTCATGTCAAGGGAAAGTAGCAGATGTTTGAACATTTTTCTGTAAAATCTCAAAATTCAGCTCTGAGTTGCCTTGTGGCTGATGTGTGCTGAATCTGTAATACAACAGCACCTCTGGCTATTGTGGTTGAGGTCTCAATCTGGAGCCAATCTGTGCCTATTCTTTGCTCCTCTTGTCCCCCTGTAAACGTGACATACCTGATCCCATGTGTCCAGGAGCATCACATCATCTGTGGCAAGGTCATCCTGAGTCAGATCTCCAGGAACTTCCTCAATCTGAAAAACAGGGTTAAGATGAGCACAGGCTTCATTGACTTTATCTGTAGAGGACACACCACACCAAGAAAGATGAGGTGTAAGCTGGTGGGGAGCTCAGAGCAGCTGGGCCTGAGCTGCTCTGAGCCCTGTCGGGTGGGTGCTGAATGCATCCCCCAGACACTCACGGTGAAGCGGCCGCTCTTGTTGGAGCAGGCGAAGAGGCGCGGGGGGTGAGTGTCCATCTTCTTGTCCTTGAGGCGCGGCGAGGTGCGGTACGGGGCTTTGCCACCCAAGGCTGCCCAGAAATTGTCTGGAAAACACAAAGAGGGACTGATGCCTCTCCTGTTCATGGAACCCACACCAGGGTTATGGTTTGGGCAGGACTTGAAGCATTCTTCCAGGTCAGAGAGGCCCAATGGCCTGCAGACACACATGAGAGTGCTGTTAAACAATGAAATACACCCAAGGAGCCCCTCTTTGCCCATGTCCACATCTTGTTCTGGGAGACAAAACACCCATGAAATAACTGCTGAGGATGTGCAGCGACACAGAAATGATCTCAGACTCCACTGAGACCCCCTCACCTGGCTCTTTGCCCTCAGCAACCTGTACTGGGCGAGCTCCCAGTATCTTCAGCAGCTCCTGTGCTCCTGATTTCTCAGCATTGCTGGCTCCTTGGCCAACCCACAGGTAGGCAGCAGAGGGAGTTTTCAGGACAAAGGCATCATTGGAGTTCAACTGACTGGCTGTAGGATCCAGCTGAAAAGAAGGAACACTGCAGGTGTCAGATGTAACCATCCTCTACAGGGAGCCTGTTAATTCAAAATCAAACCAGAATCTACAGCTGAATAAACTGCAAACAAGATTTTCCATATGAGCATGTAAAGCTGTCAGATGTGTTGTATATTCCCTGTATCCAAGTGATGAGTTAGATTTTCCACATGGGAAGAGTAAATAACTGTTTCAGTGTGTGATTACACATGACCTATAGCAGGAATGCCTGGCTGTCATTGTGCCAGTCCTGGTGGTTATGGCAGGAGATTTAGGAGCTCACCGGGGAGCCCATGGCAGAGCAGTCCCTACTGAAAACACTGATCAATCATTAACACCAACTCCTCTGTGTCAACAAGGACAGGCCTCTTGAAGCTGGAAACTTGGGGAGTTCCTGCAGCCATAAACCACTGCCCTCTCCTCACCAGGATTTACTGTTGCACAGAGGTGTTGTGTGCGTTTTCTCTCAGAGCAGTGGGGCTCTGAACCCGTGTCCTGGCCCAAGTTCCTCTTCCATGGAGGGAACTGAACTCTTCAGTGGATCACGTTCCCATCAGGGGCTGCACACACAACACCAAGGCTGCCTCCCTCCACGTACCTCCACTGCTCTGGTGGCTCCGGAGGTGCTGGAGCGGACCTGGAAGAGCCGCGTTGCCGCAGGCGCAGTCTGGCCTCCTTCCCTGGAGGTCCCACCCTTGTACACAATCAAGGGCTTTCCACCAAACATGCTCATCAGGTGAGGGGGCTCTTTCCCTTGCACTACTCGTTTCTGAAGAAAAAGAAACTTGCTGTTAGTTTGAGGAGTGCAAGACTAACCAGAAATGGCTTTTACAACTCTCTGTCGAGCTGGAATATTCACAGAGCACCCAGCTGGGCCAGGTGTTTAATATATATGGACATATTCTTTATTCCCCAGTGCTGGGTTGGTTTCTGCTGGGTCTCTTTACCTGCACAGGGCTGCCTCCCAGCTCCTCATCCAGCTGTACTGTGAGGAATGCAGAGGTTGCAATCTCATCCTGCGTGGAGTCGGCGCCCTGCCTGGAGAACAAGGCCAAATCCCAGCTTTATTCTCAGCCTTTCCCCCCACACACCTTACAGAGATCAAGAGGAGGTAAGGAAACCCTTTGTTACTGAATCTCTGCAGCACTTCCTTCAACACAAAGGAGAAATTCCTTATCCTCTATTGTAGCACAGTGAGTACAGGGGGAGATAAGAACCTTTCCTAGATAAGCAGAGCTTGGTCCAAAGAAGGGAGTAATAACCAGTGGGGGTGAAATTGAAAAAAAAAATAGCTCACACAGTAATTCCCTCCATTGTTCCACTTCAAATGAAACATCCCAGACCTCTGGTATTGTTTTGTTTGCAAGGGAAAGTTATCTAGGGTGAAACTTTATCCCCTAAAGATCCTCTGAAAGTGGGAAGCAGCAGTGATCGATTTTCCGAGTGGACTCGCAGCCCCAGCGTTTCCTGACTTGCCCCAGGGTAAGTCCCGTACCAGGTGTAAATGATCTGTCCCCGCTTCCCGTCGTGCTGGTAGTCGTACAGGATGATGTAGCTGTCCCCGCCGTAGAACTGCCCGTACGTGGCGGGGTCCACCGGCACCTTCTCGGAGCCTTCTATTCTCCAGATCTGGCGGGAGAGGAGCGGAGGCGCTGCAGAGCGAGCCCGCGGCCGGCCCGCGTTATCCCCGAATTCCGCGTCCCGGAGCGGCGGTGCTGCCGCGCCCTCTGCCGGGACCGGACGGGACAATTCCCATCCGCTCCAGGGGCTGCTCCCGCACGGAGCTCCGAGGCTTTTCGGGGCGTTTTTAAACAGCCAAACCTCGGGCAGGACCGCTGTAGGCTTCTGGACAGCCCCCAGCCCGTTCAAGCCAAGCCCACCCCTGCTTCTATGCTCAGAGTCATGAACCCAGGTGCGGCAAGACATTCATACATGCGATGGCAACAGGGAGAATAATCAGCAGGAGGAATAAACCCATGTCCACAGTGCTGGGAAATCGTGGAGTCAGAATCAACCCCACTTTTCTGCAGGGCTTTCAAGACCCAGCTGCTATTTCTGGTGTCAGAAACTCCCCCAGTAGTTACAAGACCTCAGTGTTGACAGCTCTCTGGCCTCCTTTTGTCTTGCTGCTCTTGCAGCGATGCCATCAAGTAGCAAAGAAAAGTCTGGAAAGCTCCCCAGAGGGATTGTGCCACCACTGACCTGTTTCTTGCCAGAGCCATCATCCTCCATGCCGTGCTGGGCAGCCATGGCCTTGGAGCTGTGCAGGGTGGCCGCGTCGAAAGGGACCTGCTCAATCTTGGCAACGTGGCCAGACACGTGAGGCTGCCCCAGCCCTTCTGTCTGGTCCCTGTCCCGCCAGTTCTTGAAGAATTGCTTGAACAAAGGTGTCTCACCACTCTCAGGGAGGACTTGGATCTGAAAGGAATGAGCCTTTAGAACCATCTCCCTAAGAACAGCAGGTTTATCTACTCTTCTTCACTCTTAAAAGAGGTCACGGAAAAGGTACAGGAGTATCTGAGAGGAAGGGAGTTTAACTACCAGCTGTGCTGGGGTAAATGCTGCTTTAGCCCAGGAGCAGCACTGCAGAATCTCCCAGAGCAGAGCAGATCTCCCACAACAGGAGCCACTCAACAGGGACACGAGCCCTGAGCCACCCGTGCTCCGCAGTCCCTGGCCCATGTGGCAGAAAAGAGACCCCAGTGCTTGGGCTGCCACAGCTCCTCACCTGGGTGTGTTTGGGATAACCCATCTTGTCAATGAACTCTGAGGCTGTTTTCAGTGCTGCCTTCTTCTCTTCAGAGTTGGCACCTTTGCCTTTAATGAAAATAGAGAAAGGGGGTCAGGATTTTTTACCCAGAGAAGAAACTGTCCCAGGTACCTTCTGCCAAAGTAGAAGGGCCCAGCCTTCCAGATAAATGATGCCAAATAACAAATGACCATTGCTCAATCTCTTTCATGCCTGTTGTGATGGCTGAGAGAGAACAACTGCCTTTCTATTTATGATATTAATTATTTTCTCCCTGGTTGTCTCAGATACCTTTCCAAACAAAGATCTTTCCATCTGTGCCGTGGTCCAGGATGAAGCAGTCATCTGTACTCAGGGCTGCCTGGGAGAAGGGGTTCTCATCTGCCACCAGGGACACTGCCATGTTCCCAGCCCCATTGGAGACCTGTGACAACACAGCACAGAGCTCACATAAGCACCCTCTGTCCCTGCTGCTCTGTGGCCATAGCTCAGAACTCAGGGAGGGGAAGGGAAATCCATTTAAATGCACTGGCTGCTGCAGGCACTATTGTTTTCAAACAGGATACCTCTGACACAGCAGAGTATGGCAAAAACATAACACTTACTCCGAAGATTTCAACTATTTCTAGCAAAGCACAAACTGCTGGGACCAAGGAGAGATTGGTCCAAAATGGGGAATATCCTCAGTGCAAAGGAATATCTTCTAAACCAAACCAACTGCACACAGGGACTGAAGGGTAACTGGAATGGCCTCTCTGTATCAAGTGGGGTTAAAAATCTGAGTTCCTCTACTGACTGATGCATAAAGTGCCACATAACAAACCATCTTAGCAGATATTCACCCCACGGATAGCAGAGGCTGCTTGGAGAAGATTCCTCCCAAAAAGTCTTGGACACTCTTCTCCACTCACACAGCTGATGGCAAATGACACCTTCCAAGTGATGGCTTCATCTGGGTGTTAGAAAGGGGCAGGTCCTGCTTCTCAGGCTCACTGTTTCTAGTTCTTTCCTGTCACTTTCCTAACACAATGCCTGACAGCAGAGGAAATCTCCCTTTTTCCCGTATTTGTTTCACACTCCACCTTTCTCTCAAAAATTCCTGCAAGTCCCAGCTGTCCCACTACAGTCATGAGTGGTGACAAACCAACAGAAAGTACATGGACATGCAGTGCAAGCAACCAAGGTTCATTCATAAAACTTGTGAAGAAGCAGAGTGAGGCTGGACTCAGAGCAGCTCAGCTCCTCTCTGCTATTGCACTTCCATCCAATTTCACAAAGATCACTCCACTCTCCCCAGAGTTATGTCAGGGCTCCTCGTTACCTTGTAGAGCTTAGCCAGCTTCCTGTTGGCTGTGTCGGTTTTGGTCTCATCAGAAGCTCCTTCTGGCAAACTGGGCTTTGGTCCCAGAACCTGTGAGGGAGAGAAAAATCATTACCAGCCAGTCCAAGAGGATCTTCTTTCCCAGGTGCTCCAGTCAAGAGAATGAATGGAAGAGAATCCAAATCAGTCATGTAAATTCCCTCTGATGTCCCAGCAGAGCAGAGAACCAGCTCTGCACTGAGCTGTGTTTATACCACACACCCCACCCACCCCACCTTTCTTCCACACAGCCCGCTTGCCACCCCAGCAGGGACAAAGGGACAGAGGGAATGACCTGGAGCATTTCCTCGCGCTCGGATCCCTCCTCTGACACGTAGACCTTGGCGCGCCCGTTGCGCTCGTTGTCCCGGATGCCCTTGGCCAGCACCGTGGCCTTCAGCCGCTCCTGGCGGTTGCTCTTGGAGCCACACCACTGGAAGATGTTCTGGGGAAGGAGAAAGTCGTGTCAGAGCAGGACAGCACCTCCCTAGGTGAGACAGGACTCAGCTGAACTGAACAATGTCAGTGTTTCGGGATGCTCAGCACTGAGATGGCTTCAGCAGAGTGGGGGAAAATAAAACTTGTGTGAAGGTCAGACTCCTCCTGCCCCTTGAGTTCTGCCACACGTGCCTTTGACGTGGTACTCACACTGCCCAGGTCCAGGATGAAGCAGTCCCCTGTGTTGAAGCTGTCCCAGCTCACGGGGACCTCCGTGGCCCGGACTGTCCTCCTGCCTTTGACCTGCAGCAGCCGCTGCACAGTGACCTCGTTGGGAACCACGTGCCTGAAGCCAGAAGCCACACCACCAGCCTGGGGGAAACACAGGAGCAAGCATTCACACCAGGACTGGGGGAAGAGTGTATTCCCACGTGTATAACACATCCTGCCTACCAGAAATTATCCCAAGCTCGGGATTCACTTTCTCTGCTGACAGACACTGGGAACTATTTATCAATGCAGGCAACAGGACCCATGTCAGTTACCCTCAAAAAAAGCACAAGCAACTTTAAATGAACGAAAGTGACAACAAGCGAGTGGGAAATAAACAAAACAGAAAGATCAGGAAAGTCTCAGACTTGAGGAAATGTGAGCACTTTGCAAGCATGTGACCTGCTATCACTTTCCTTGTGCCTTTGGATTCCTAACAGACACAACTGCTTGACTGCATGTTTTCACTTCTATCCCACTTTATTGTGATGGCAGGGAGGAGTAACTCCCACTACTGTTCGTCTCCTTTACCAAAACATTGCACATGCTGGGAGGGTGGGCTAAGCACAGAGACTGCAAGGTCAAACTGTTATGCAAGTGGGGAGAAATCAAATCTCCTGGGTAGGCGTTTCCCATTAACTTTGCTGCTTCTTAAATTCATTCCAGGTGCCTTGGGACTGTTCTTTCCTCTGCCTCTTGAAGAAAAACAAAACCTCGATTCCTAAAACTTTCTGGGGCTTTCCTTGTGTATTATTAATTCAGCCAAATTTCTCCCACTGGGATCTGCTGTTCTCCACCCTGTTCAGATCCAACTCATTGAAAACATCTGGCTGAGAATGGGTTTTGAGCAACTGGAAAAAGTGCAATTCCCACTCTCCTGGGAATTGGGCAGGATGCCATTTGTTGCAGACTCGAGCCAGTTGTCACCCACCTTGTATTTGATGCCAGATTTGAAGTAGCCCAGGAAGGTGGGGGACTCGTGGCCCTGCACCTCGCGGTGCTGCACAGCCTTCCCCTGCAGGTGCTCATCCATCTGCACAGTGAAGATGGCAGCAGCCCCACGCTCATCCTGAGAGCTTTCATCACCTGAAACACAGAGAGAGACACTGGGAGGGGATGCAGGGTCTGCCTCTGCATTCAACTCTGCAAACACAGGAGGAGAAAGCAGATTTAACTGTGATATTGTCTGGGGTTTGCAGGCTGTGGGAAAGCCTTGGCATGGTACTCTGTGACATGGACAGCAGAGGGCATTTAGGAGAGGGAAAATCCCATTCCCTGATCAACAGGAACACACCTGACCTCCCCCCTTTCAGGCAGAAAGGATTTCAGCCAGACTTTTCACCTGAGATCTTGTCTTCCCTGTGAACCTCTGCAGAACTTACCTGTCCCATTGCCCAGGAAAAGCTGGCTTTAGGATCAGAGGTGGCTGTCCTGTCTATTGCAGAGACCACACAAATATTTGACATGAGTAGGGCTATTTACCCCCAGAACTGCATTCTCACTGCGCTGCTCTTCCTTTCCTTGGGTGACATTTCTGGCCATGGCTGGAGCAGAGAGGCTCAGGGGTCACTCTGGCTCCCAGCTCTGCAGGGACACTCCCAGCACTCACCCAACCAGAAGTGCAGGTCGTACTGCAGGTTCCCGCTGCGCTGCTTGATGGTGTTCAGCACCAGGTAGGAATCCCCAGTGAAGAAGTCTCCATACAGGTTTTTTGGCACTGGGACCAAATCAAATTTCTCGACCCTCCAGATCTGAAGGCCAGGTTCCTTCCCAGCCTTCAGAAACTCGGCGTGTTCCACCATGCTGACAGGCTGGGGGCGAGACAGAGGGTGCTGTTCAGTGGGCAGGACACAAGGAAGTCTCTAAATTAAATTGCTTCTCATCTCCTCACTTCTTGTGCCAGGCAAAAAGTGGAAAGTTTCCTTTTTTCTTGTGCACTGAGTTTTGAAGGGGGGAAAAAAATAAGGATGTGTGTGGAAAGAATCCCTCTCCACTGATCACTGTTAATTTTCACTTCCAATCAGCTCTACTTCCTGGCTCATTACTGCCTTATCCTCTTCTAGACTTTATTGTCTCTCTGTCTGGATTTTAATCTTTGTATTTTTCTTACTATTTTATAACTATTTAGTATGGCACATAAGTGAAGCTTGTCATTCCAGGCTGTGGGAAAGAAGCCCCTTTTAACCCCACATGTTGTACATCCTGTGAAAACATGATTTACAGGTTTCTAAAACCAAATAGAAAATGCTGTGAATATAATTGAATATTTAGGTAATTAACAGGCTTCTTAAAGCTCTTCTGTTCTGACCTGTTACTTAACTGCTCCCTTGTAGGAATTACATTAATTTGCACAATATCCTGTCCTAAGGACACTGCAATTTTGGTTTAATATGTTTATTGCCATCCTTATGCAATATATCAACACAGTGCAATATCCTTCTTTTTTTAAATAACCATAATGAACGCTTTCTTATAAAAGAATTCATTTTGGTAATTCTGAAAGGAAATAAAACATTTCTGGTGTATTGGGAATGAAGTCTGTCCATCGATCACATCACACCTTTGAGAGCTATCAGGTAACAGGGAAGAAAACATTACAATATTACATTAGAAGCATTCAGTTCTTTGAAAAAGAAGATGGTTCACAGCAGCTGATGGACGAAAGTAAAATATGCTCAGTTTTCAAGGCAGAAATAAAGAATGTTACAAGCTAGAAAGCAAAATGATGAGTTAGGTATCAAAGTCATTCCTAAGCTGAAATCAGATATCAAAGATGGAAAAGAATGAACTTTATCATCATGATTCCAGTTTGCCTGAATCCTACCAAATTCCCACTAAAAAGTGACTAAGAGTTAAAGGAGAGGGACCCCTGTAAGTAGCTGGAACCAGAAGTTTTCAGTGTTTAATTGTGACGTTCCTCACTTACCACAGCTGAAAGCACAAGAGCTGCTGTAACAGCATATCCAAGCCCTGCCACAGACATGGAGCTGACACAGCCCAGCTTCAGAGCCATTGTGCAGAAAATGGTGAGGAAAAGACAATTGAAATCCTTCCTGCCCATTTCTAGGAGCAAATGGGCTTCTCCCTTCTCCTGCAGAGCTGCGGGGAGTCCCAGCTCCTGCTCCTCTGGCTGCTGGGGAAGATGAGGGGCAGAAGGCAATCTTTTATCGGGACAAACACACCCACCCTCGGCAGCCCAGGGGCGTAACGCGTCTGTGCAAACAATCCCTCTGGAATCCCAGAGCCTCTCCCGAGCCCGGCAGGCGCTCACTCCCACAATGTGCGATCCATTACCGACAGCAGCCGGGGTCACACGGGCCAAACTCCCCTGACAGGCACAAATTCAGAGACATCAGCAACAGAGGCAACGTTCTGTCAGCTGAGAGCTGGAAAGTTGATGAGAGGCAGAGAACAGCACGGCGGCTCCAGCTGGCAGCGGATGCAGGGACAGAGATTTGGGGAGGACAAGGATTCAAGGAGCAGCCTGAGGATGGGGAATGCACCCTCAGCTCTCTGAAGTGTCAGAGCAGCAGAGCTCAGCCCGTGCTCTGCACCTCAATGAGCCCCCACACTGCCCTGGCAGTGAAACCCGGGAGGGTTGGGGATGCACTGATGGATTTCAGCTCCCAGAGCACAACAGGGCATTCAGAGTCTGGTAGGTGACAGCACAAAAGCTCATTCAGCAATTCACTCATTTCACAACCAAGTATTTCTGAGGGTGTAGCAACAGCCTGTGACAGGAACACAAGAAACATCAAACCTACTCAGCCCAAAGGAATTACAACAGGCTGACTGTGCACCCCAACAATCTGCCACCAATAAAGAGATTATTCTTCCAACTACCTCACACTGCAGCAAGTTCATCTATCACATTTCCCAAGTGTTTGCTCAGAGTGAACTGAGCAGGAACCTTTCCCTGTGGCCCTCAGGAACGGAGCAGCCACGCAATGTGGAGTTGAGCTGCTGGGCACTTTTGCTCTCAACACACCCAGGGGAGAACTCCTGACAGGCTGAGCTTCCCATGGTCAGAATCTCTCAAAAGATTCTCAAATAACGGGCCAAACCCTCCACCCATAAAACTCCACAACAAAATTTCCACGAAGGAAGGAGCAGACCCTGCTTTGTGCTCTCTCCACTCTCCATGAGGGTATTTTCATTCCCTCTCTCCTGAGAACACTCCGCTGCTCTCTTGTCCAAGCTGATGCATTTTAATTTGAAATGTCACCTTGGCAAAGTACCTTTGAAAATTTCACTGGAAAGTCTCAAACTGAAACAGACAATAAAAACAATGTGCTAGTCCTGCTGGTATTTCTGATCTCTGTGAAGGAAGTTCAGAGTGTCAGAGGTCTCAGGCTCAGTGAAAAACATGTTGGAACCTTGACTCTAAGGAAGGCAGCTGTGAAAGGCTCTGGCAGCTGCAGCAAACCAAACCAAAAGACTGGGTTGCATAACATTAGAAAGAGATGGGTCCTTTCCAAATGGAAAAATACTCTGGACTTTTTATTACTAAATTAAATACCTGTATGGTCCCACACCTGGGCAAACCTCACAAACTGAAGGCACAAAGACCCAGGATAATCTTCTTTGTTAACATCCAACACTGTAGGATGTTGTAATCCTCAGATACACATAGACACAATCTTTTTGAAAAGCGTTTATTTAGTCTTCTAATTAATTTGGCATTTTGTAAGTCCAAGCTTGCATTGCCAATGAGCTGCAATATATAAACACAGGCAAAATATTGAAAGAGGGCTACAGTACATAAATTGTATATTGTAGTGCTCTTTCATAAAATTAATTAATCTGAACCATTCCTGGAGGGAATAGGTGTAAATCTACCCCAACAGCTGGTTTGGGTTATCACTGCTGGCAGCAAGTGCTGCATTGTTAAATCCAGCCCCAGAAATGTTTGCTCTGGACATTGTTCTGAGGGCACTTGCCAGCTCGGATTGCCAGGGCCCTACTGAAAAGGGTGTCCTGATGGAGACATGGAAAACAGGCACTTTCCAAGCTGCTGTTAATAAAAGTGTCCAGCTTGGTCCCAGAAAGGGTGCTATGCACAGCCAATGGCTTATGCAAAGGAAAGTTGTTTAAGGAAAACAAGGAAAGGGCTTGGAATAGAGGATTCCAGTGCAGATGGATCAGCTAAATGACACTTGGCTGCACAGTGATGAAAACAAGAACTTGGGAAAATTAGTCCAATGATTTGAGCAACCACTGGAACACAACAAGCTTGTTATGGTCTCCAGATGTGCAGCCACACCAGCAGGACAGGCCAGCCAGGAATGCCCTGGGATGGAGCCTGGCCTGCAGGAACAATCCCAGGGATTTGCTCCCGGGCACCCAACAGGAAAGGTGACCACTGATCAAAGTCTGTGTCTGGCCCACAGACCAAAGGCAGCCTGGAGCTGCTGCTCCAGGGAAGTGTGGAATGATCTCCCCGAGGCTGGAAGCTGTTTGCTCCAGGGGGAGGCCAGGAAAGGCAGAGAGGCCCCAGCCCTGAGCTCAGCAATCCCAACCCTGCTGTGCATCCTCCAGTGCAGGGCTGGGCAAGCCCCGGCTGCTGCTGCAGCTTCCACTGCCTCCAACCCACTCAGCTCCTGCCTGTCCTGGTATCCAACCCAAAACACCTTTTCTATTTGCACCCTGCAGCTGGGAACAACAGCTCTCTTGGCCTCCCTCCCTAAATTCTTCATTTCTGCTCTGCTCACTCCTCGCTGTGGCCGTGCCTCCCTCTCATCTGTCGCAGTCACCTCTGCCCTCCCAGCAGCACTTTGGCCGTTTGTCTTCACTCTCCTCTGAATTTCTGCCAAGGAGGTGCCCAGCACAGCCACGCTGAGAGGAATGTCCTGTTCCCTTCAGGAAAAACCTGTGGACACCGAGCCTGGAATCTCTTACTCTGCCTCATCACACTGCAAAAGCCATTACAGGGAATAATTAAGGTTATTATCCTCCACATCACATACACTCACATCTTCACATCTACCACCATCTAAAGCTTAATGATGTCGCTAAAGTAACTTTCTACAAGATAATATCATCCAATACTCACAGCAGGGAAAGAAAGAAAAAAAATATTTATTTCATTCAGTAAGTGGCCACTAACAAGAGAAAAATGAGCACAATGATTTTTGTGAGGCCTGGTTAATCTGTAATAATTTGTGGCAATTCACACGTGAATATACCCACAAATAGAGCCAGGACTTACCTGCACAGGGCTGCTCAGGAAAGCTTGGCTGAATTAAATGAGACAGAAACAAGGGCAGCCCACATCCCCATGTGGTTGTGCTCATTTGCAGCTCCGGCGTCGACTCGTGATGGGTTCAGATAATTTGTCTAAATCTGCTGCATAA
Source organism: Passer montanus (assembly GCF_014805655.1). Taxonomy (NCBI): domain Eukaryota; kingdom Metazoa; phylum Chordata; class Aves; order Passeriformes; family Passeridae; genus Passer; species Passer montanus. The sequence continues at coordinate 1,876,222 of NW_024372481.1, read as the reverse complement.
ACAAAACCCACACAGGAAGGGCTGCAGCCAACACAACACTTCACCACAGAGCATCCAAACCACCTGCTGCTCACTGCTGGATCAATCCCTGCCTTTCTACATGGCAAAGGCTGTATTTTTGATGTTAATGGATGGCACTTCCAGAACATCAAAATAAGTTGCAAATAGAGATTGAGTTTTATTAAATATGAGGAGAACAGTAAATCTGAGTAGAGTCTGTACCCACACTACAGTCATGCTGCAAAAATGCCCCTCATGCACCAATCCTCATTGTACCTTGGGGGCACACATTTGCATTTCCACCCAACTAACTCTCTCTTTCCTTTTTGTCAAACATTGCCTGGAGAATATGAACTGCTCCAAATAAACAACAATAGATGTCCTCACAAAAGAAAGCCTCCCTTATTCCAGCACTCCAGGCTGCCCATACCAAGTGCCAGAAGAGGTAAATTACTGCTGTATTCCTGCTGCAACAACAGGAAAACCCTAAATCCCTGTTTTGCAAGAGGCACAGGGGTATAATCCTCCTGGCATGATCAGTTTGAGGAAATCTACAGGTTGTGCTTGCCACAGTAACAGCCCAGAGCAAGGGCGGTCAATAATAGCAATGCTGAAGAGATCACAAACAAAAACCCAATAAAGTTATTTGCTTCTCTCAGGTTCAGCCCTTTGTGCACTCTGAACACAATCTACACTGTCTGACTACCCATGTAGCCATTTCTTTATCCTCTGGTCTGCTGCTGCCCATAAAAACTCTGATGAATTTATAAAGTTTGTGAGAGTGAACAGCACAGGACCACTTGCGTTCTGACAATCCAAAACTCAGGACATGATGCTGCTGAACACAGAGACAGTTCAGCACAGGATCCACAGCGATGACAGCACACCCTGAAAATGGAAATATCTGTTTATTCATTCAGCTTCCCTGCCAAACCAGTATAGAATATCAATAATTCCTCAGTAAACCATTGAAAATAACTCTGGCAGGACTACAGCTTTGTTACCAAGGGGACAGGCATTGAAAAATATCTAAAGTAATGGATTAGCTAAGTTTTCAGTCTCCAGACAGCCCTAAACTCATATATATACAAATCTAAACCCAACCCCTTTCCTTCCACCCCTTGAAGAAGCCAGTAAACAAAGGTTATTTGGGATAAGAAGAATCTGGCATGGGAGAGCCTCCTCCTCCCCAGCCACGGTGACTCCATAAACCATTTCAGCTCCCTGTATGAGGAGCAGCACAGTTAATGGCATTCCCTGCAGCTACATCTTAACAGAAAAGCCACAAATCCAAAAAAATTCCGACTGAGCTGCCCAACTCAGATCAAGAGTCCAGGACATGAAGTCCAGCATTAGCTGTGCAACTGGCAAGTAGGTTTTTTGCATTTGTTAAATTAAGATTCCTACTAAACCACTTGAGCAAGTCAGAAGGCCCAGAAGATTTGAGTATTGTTCACTTTTTCCAGCTGTTTGTTTGCACTATGAGTCACATCAACTCTATTCTGGGCTCTGTACCTTTTGAACACAGCCCACTTAGTAAACAGAGCTTCCAGCCTGATGCACCCAGGCAGAAAACTCCAACAAAAAAACCTGAGTTTCCTCTCAGTTGCAATGATGTAAATTGGGGAGAATATTACTTCCACAGGAGAAAGCTTTGGAGATTAGACAGGTCTGCCATCTGAAACACACCCAGGGAAATTTGCTGATACAATCAGCTGGTTCAGAGCCCTGCCTTGAGCATAAGTGAGAGCTGAATCATGCACTTAAACACACACAGCACAGGGAAGGCTGGATCAGTGGAAACCACCAACCACTTTCATTCACTGGGGAGCAAAAATAAATCCTGACTTATGCTCCAACACAAATCATTGTTCGGTGCTGAAAAAATATTTAAGGAGTGTTTATGTAACACATAAGACATAAACCAGCACATTAAAATATGACTACCTCCCCAGATAATGTCCCAGAGAGAGAGCTGCTGGTGACAGCCAGAACACATTGAGGAAGGCAGTGAAGACATGCCTGTGGTCAGCTGCAGGGAAATGACACAGATGTTCTTCCTCCAGTCTCCAGGTCCTGCCTGTTCAGGGGAAATCATCTGCAACTTTATGCAAACTCTTCTTCCCCAGAGAACAAGCTGATGCATTCCTCTGCAGCACAGAAGTTGTTCAATCTGTGATCCATAACACAAAAGCAGCACGTTATTGCCAGAGAAAGGCTGGGAAGCAGGAGATGGCCTCCACCAAGCCCAAAAGGGAAGCACGGAGCGTGGCCTTGCACTCCTCGTGCAGGATCAGGCCCAGGCAACGAGGTGAAAGGACTTGGGAGGCATTGCCACACGTGGGACAAGGGCAGCAGAGCTACAGGCAGATGTCAGGCTTGAGTGTAAGTGAGTAAAAGGCAGATAAATGAATTCTGCTAATGTCACAGTGACAGGCACAGCAGGTCTGGTGTCACCACGGGGCCTGTGGGAGTCCATCAGTTCCTGCCTTCCACATCAGCTCCACACAGAATTCAACTTTCCACATCAAAAGCCTCCAGAAGACACGAAGCAACTCAAGACTAACAAAAATAAAGCTTAGTTAATACACATTAAAAATCAAGGCATCAGCTCCACACAGAATTCAACTTTCCACATCAAAAGCCTCCACAAGACATGAAGCAACTCAAGATTAACGAAAAAAAAAAAAAGCTTGCTTAATACACATTAAAAATCAAGATGCTCCTAGATCAGCCAAGGCTGATGTGAGGCTGAGGGTTCCAGGTTCCTGTGCTCACCTGCTGGCAGGGAACAGCCACAGACCTGTGCCTGAAAGCTTCCTCCAGCCCTGCCCCAGCACACACTCATCTCACCACCCTCCTCCTCAGGGAGAGACAGGACACCCCCATTTCCCCACTTCCCATGAAGTGGCTTCCCTCACAAACACCAGCTTCCAAGTAAATCACTGTGGGAAAGGAGATATCAGAGTTGTCTCCATTTTGTCCCAGCTCTCCCGGCACAGACAGGCGTGGCCAGGGCGTTAATGGCTGTGGTGAACATTCAGAGCTCCTCACGCAGGAGCTCCCAGCCCCAGAGGCACCCACACAAGGCAGGGAGCAGCACAGCAGGAATGGCCGCAGCTCCCAGCCCGCCGGGCACAGCCACCAGAGGGCAATGCTGGAAACGCACAGGCCAAACCCAGCCCTTCCTCCGGCGAGCTGTGAGCAACAGCTCGGGGCTTTTATTTCATTTCAAGCAGGATTCGGGCTCTGCTGTGGAGGAGCCACAAGGATTGAATCGGATCTGTCAGAGCAGACAGCCCGAAAGAAAGGAAAGTCCTCAGGGTGTCAGTGCTCACTGCAGCAGCCTCCGTCCATCTTGAGATCCCAGGATGATTCACTTCCTCCAGAGTTTTAAAGATGCTGTTTTGAATTGTAGCTGTACTTTTACTGCATGTGGAAACACTGAGTAAATAACATATGTCTAAACTTTGGGTTTGGACAGTGTCCCACTGCCTGACTGCCCTGATACAGACAAACTGTTGTTTCTCCCACTCCAGTTGTGCTGGGACCTCAGCTGAGATGGTTCCAGCTCTCCAGGTTCTCAGTGGGAGGTGAATGAGGAACAAAAAAGGAGAAAAGGAAAGACCAAAACCACAGTCTATAGTCAGAAAAGAATACTTTGAAACAGGCAAAAGGAAAAAATATATAGATCTTCAGAGTCTATACCGTACATATATATATATATATATATAAATCTTCAGAGTCCATACTATCCAGACACCATCACATCCCAAATATTGATCACAAAAACTTGACAACCTGGAATATCCTGACTGAGAACACAGCTGCTCACCAAGTCCCAGAGCTGGGGAAGCTGAAGGAAGTAAAATAAAGGTCGTTCTCCAGAGGGCAGTGTGACATCCCCAGAACACCAACCAAACCAGCCCCTCCCGTGCCAGCAGCACCACCAGGCTCCCTCAGGGGCCGGGATCCAGCACGGCCCTTCCAAGCTGGCATTTCCAGACAGCCCAGCACTGCAAAGCACCCAGAGCTCTGCTTAACCCCACTCATGTCAGAGCTCTATTTAACCTTGCAAATGCATCATCAGTGGATAAGCAGAGATAAATACCTGGGTGTCCTGCTGACACAGGCTGCTACTGCCTTTCCTGACTTCTCTGAGCACACTTTCCTTCCCTGGGCAGGTGTGCAGTACTGGGCTGACATTTAATGCAGCTCTCTGCCCAGATTTCATCTGTGCTGGGATTCCTCAGTGCCACATGCACAGTGCCCTGGCCCTGGAGCAGCAGGGGATGGACACAGCCACAGTGCTGTGCAGGGGAAGCATTCCCGGCATTTCCCTGCTGCTGAGCAGGGCAGCAGGATGTGGAGGGCAGGAACTCCCTGCTGCAGGCAAACAGAGGCACCGGCAGTGCCTGACAGCTGGTAAGAGGCCCGATGAATCTGCTCTGGCCATTGCTGCTATCAGGGTGTAGGACACAGTGTAAATATTGAAAATCCACCAACGCCTGTGCCTTGCTGGGGAGCAGAGATGAGGCAGAGGCACAAACCCTGAAACCCAGGGCTGCACACACGGTGCTCGGACACTCCCACCACCAGGACATTTACCTTCCTCCTCCTCCTTGCTGAAATACCTGCACGAAGTCAGAAATCCCTGATCCAGACACCTCCCCACTCCCGAAGTCACAGGGACAGAGCTGAGGGAGAGTGCCCGAGCACTTTTCCACTCTCATCTCAGTGCAAACATCTGCAGCCAGGCAGTGCTGAGCCAGCTCTGCCATGCCCCAGGCTGGCTCCGGCTGCTTTCCCTTCTCCCACGGCTGTGTGCAGCCTCCTGCACAAAAACACTTCCCAAAGTGCCACAGCCCAGCCTTCAGCTCAAGAGCTGTGCACTATCCCCACCTAGGGAGCTTGTGCCTGACACAGGGAAAATAGTTCCAGCATGGCTCAGGGCTCCAGCAAGTTTAGTGCTTTTATGGGAAAAGAATTAATCATCCAGAGCATTTCTTTCTGATTCCCTTAGGCTTCTTAGTGTCTGAAGTGATTAATTAATGATTAAGGGACTGAATAGACACACACTTGAACTAATGCTGTGAGAAGCAGAACAAATGAAGTGACAGGTACAAAAAGAGCTGCACAAAAGCTTCACAATAAAACCCAAAAACTTGAGGTTTTCTTCCTAATGCAAAACCTCAGTGACCTCTGAAAGCCACTGCACAAGCCATCCTTTGAGTTTTGAGTTTAAAAAGATCCAAAAGAGATTAGAAGTAAACATATGAAATATCAATACATGCAATTTTCTCTTCAGCTGAAATTGCTAGAAGGGATATCAAATACCTGGTCCAGAGAACCAGACAATCATAACCAACAGAAATAATACACAGCTTGTTACACACAAATTGTCCATATCAGAATCTTTTGCCTTTTCAGGAAAAACATTTGATAATAATCAAGCAGAGGCAGAGACATGCTCAGAACTTGATTATTCACATGCTAATTCCCGAGTGTCGTGGAAGGGAACAGAAAACAAGAGCAGCTGCTTCTCTCTAGGCAGGAGTTATTGTACCCAAGCCACTTCATAATTGTGTTTAACCATGTTCTGCTTTACTGCAACCAAGCTGCAAAACTTCATCACCTCAGCTTAAAGAACAACAAAAAAGTTTCTTCAGATCTCTAGATTCCAAAGTAAAGCAGGGAAATAGCAGTTTTGTGAAGCTGCACATTTCTGTCCAAAATCCTCTTTCCCATGCATGCCACTCAGCAGCAACACCAATGTCTGGGACTGGATGAAAATGGAAAGCCTGTGTTTGTAAGTGAGCTGAAAGCAGATATAAATCCTGAGCACTAAATACGTCACAGGGCTATTTTAAAAATGGTTTGGTTCCCACCGGAATTCTGTAAAACACCCAAGCTACAGCAAAAAGTTATTTTATCTGAATATGGGATGGGGGAAGGCACTGGCCCAGTGTGGGTGAGCAGCTGAACCTGCTGCTCCTTGTCCCTGAGGAAGGTCCCAACCCCTTCCCTGGCACAGAGGCTCAGTGACACTGCTGCCCACACCACCAGGGCTGGATGTGGCTGCAGCACTGCCAAAATTATATAAATCATTACAAAAACAGCCCTGCACTGGAACACATCAGGCAGCCTTTTAGCCAGAGCTGGCAGCAATCCCCCAGTGACATTATCGAGCCATGAACCTGGATTGCAGAGTGCTCCCATCCCTGCTTTGCTGATGAAAGGAACAAATTCACAACGGGTTGGATTTGTGCCTGTAAAACCCGAGTTAAACTAGCAGCAGCAGTAGCATTTCTGCCTTGTCACCCTTTTGACATTCAGAAGCAGCCAAAGATGATGGCTGGTTCAATTTCCCCTCTTTTCCCCACAGCACTGGAATTCCACCCAGCCAGAGAAAGCCTCCACTCTGCCAAGAGCTGGAGTCATTCCTCTGGGGACACTGCAGGTACTCAGCTCTCACTGAAACTCAGCTGAACTCTCAAACCACCGGGAAATCTCTCCCTGTCTTTAAACACGTAACGTTCCAGGCGCTCGCCATCCACCCGTGTCACTAACGAGGTGTGACTAGAATTCCCACCCTGTCTTCACGCTGAATTCCGGTGAAATCCAGGAGCTGGACTCCCCAGCACTCAGCAAGGCTGGAGATGGCACAGATGGACACTGAGAGCCTGGGCTGGTGCCAGGCCAGTTCCCATTATCAGCTCAGGAGATGGACAGAGCTCAACCAGAGCCTGGAACCACAGCCAGCCTGGCACTGGGGTGGGCAGGGAGGCGGCGATGCCAGCAGCACCCATCCCACAGAGCAGATGTTAGACGGGGCTGACTTCTGCTTCTCTCTGCTCCTGCACAGGCTAAGCTTCCATCTCCCATCTCTCCGTGGTAGAAACTATGGAATAAACTGTCTCGTGGCCAAGAGAAAGCAGTTGCAATAACCTGTGAGAGACCCATTCCTCAGTACTCAGGTTTCGCTCCATTTTTCCAGATGGATGTTATAAGGTTCTCTGTAAAACAGTTTGAGAAACCCAAAGGAGAGGCATTTAAGGAACCCCCACCCCGTCTGACTCAAGAGCAGGACACCCTGAGCTGAGCCATGCTCTACTCCCACAAAGGAAATAAAGAATTTATTTATTTTTGCCGATAAACTTGCATCATGCAGAGTTGGTAGTGGAAAATGGAAATTGTAATGATCAGTAAGAAAAATAAGAGACTCAGGGGGAAACAATGCTAGTATCATCCTTGTTAGCAAAGTCGGATTTTTTACATCCAAGAGCAAATAACATTCAAAGCAGTTTTATTCCAAGAGGGATCTACTTACTAATGAGGCCTCCTTGAAACAAGTCATCCCCATAACTTTTTTTTTTTAACACTCTTCCTAGGAAACATTTTAAATATGTTTTCAGTGTCTACATTTTTTGAATTTCTATTCAAACAGAGCAAGAAACAAAACAAAGAAGCCCCCGCTGTTCCCACCATCACTCGCACTGCTTCCACCGCCGTTCACAGGCGCACGGGGCTTGCGGGGCTCCTCCGCCCCGGGCGGGACGGGAACCGCTCCTGGGCGGCACAGCCCGGCACAGCCCGGCACAGCCTGGCACAGCCCGGCACAGCCTGGTACAGCCTGGCACAGCCTGGCACAGCCTACAGCCCGGCAGATGCCGCAGGAAAGGCCCCGGGATGGGGCCGGGGACGGGACCCGGACCGCGGCCCCTCCCTCCGTCCCTGCGCGTCCCCGCTCCCCCGCCCGGCCGAGGAGCCGGGGGAGCCCGGCCGCGCTCCCGGCCCTACCTGGTGCTGGCACTCGCGGGCACAGGCAGCTGCGGGGCCGGGCAGGGCAGGGCAGGGCCGGGCAGAGCCGGGCAGCCCCAGGGGCGGGCCCGGAGCGCCCCCGCCTCCGCCCGCCTCCCTGGGCGCGGCTGCGGGACCGCGGGGACGGGACACCGGGACACGGACATGGCTCATGTGGGCACGGGTACGGGACGGGACACCGGGACACGGCACCGGGACACGGCACCGGGACCCGGACTCGGCTCATCTGGGCCGGGCACAGTTTGCCTGGCACAGGTGCCCCGCAGCAGTGAGGCCAGACTCGGCGTTGGTACCCAGCCCCTCGGCCCCCGCGTGTTCCTGGAATCCCTGCACGGCCAAGGCCTCTCCTGCCCTTCGGCTGCCACATCTTCCCACCTCTTCAGTCCCAGATAAAGTTTTAATGCCTTGTTCCATGAGTTCCATTGCTTGTTTTGTAATTCTCATGCAGTTACTGGTATGTCCACACCAAGCACACGTACAGTAGTAGAGTCTCCTATGGATGGCAGTCATTAATCAAACATCACTCTGGGATAAAGTGTGGGATGTCCCAATAACCCATCCCCTGTTATGTGTCATCCCCTGTTATGAGCTGTCAGTGTCTGTGCACTCCCTGATCCTGGGCAGCACTGCTGGGACCAGCACTGGCCGTGTCCTGGAGGCCAGTGACCTCTTCCTTCCTGTCCCCTATTTATGGTCACCCTGTCCCTGCAGCCAGTGTTCTGGACGTGTGGATGCACAGATAAGTGTGCACAGATGTCTTCTCGGCCCTGAGCCACACCAAGCCCAGCTCTGATGCTCACCAGTGTCCCTCAGATCTCCCTCACCACAGAGAGTGCCCCTGGGCACGGGGTGAGTAGAGATCTGGGGAACAAATTGAGATGACACGGGTGACAAGTTGTAATTGTTGGTTAGATAACCCATTTGAGCTCCTGAGAAGTTTGGTGTAACAATAAATTACTTGAACATGTTAAGTACACACACAAAGACCTCATGGCTCATGTGCTTGGGAATATCACACAGAGCACACCCATCCCTCCCGTGGCTGTTGTGTTTGAAGTTGGAGAAGGAACTCGATCCTTCAGAGCAATTTACCAGGAAGCATTTTCTGTGAAACATCGTATGTAATAACACATCTGAGAGCCAGTCAGACATCTCCAACAGCACTCACAAACAATAGAAATTTCTAACTTCTTGCATTTTTTATGGAGTTTTTTCTCAACACTACCAGTGAGTTGTGGTAAATCTAAGCCAGGCAGGCAGGCCACAGACAGCTGTTGTTTTTCTTTTGCTCTCTCCATCATGTAATCAGAGAACTGTCTTGTGCCCTTGAGAGGAGCACTGTACCGAGACAGTGCCACCCTGCAGTGGTTCTCACAAAAAAGGTTTCTATGCCACCAACAATGCCTCCACTTGCTGCTGGAATTGTGTGGAACAAAGACACAGTTATTGATAAAGCCAGTGGTGGGTATTTCTCCTCTGTCACGCCTGTAACTGAAGAAGTTTTTTGTTATGCTTTTGTGTATGAGAACATTATTAACCAGAATATTTTAGGTGGGCTAAGAACCGTCTGCCATCTTGATTCTGAAGTCTGGGAGAACTGTGCATAACCAAGGCAGGAGCAAACATTTCATTAATCCTTTACAAAGAGGCACTGACACTGCACAACAACACAGATCCTGTTCCCATAACTCATCTACTTGATGTTCTGCATCATGTTCATATCCTGTCATGCATTTGTAACATCATTACACAGCTAAACCAAAAATTCTTCACCTGACCATCAAATATGATTAATGCAAAATTACTTTTAAAAACACCGTGTTCAATTAGTTTAAGCACTGTTAAATTGTTATATTTCCATGGACATTTTAGGTCCCCTTTTCCACTGTTCAGCTGGAAATGCAGCCACACTTGTCCTGCTGAGGGGAGAAAGGCGACCTTGGCATGCTGAACCATTTGAGGGAGTTTCTTTCCAAGAAGCAGCCTCTCAGTGCAGAGGGTGACATGTGGGACCACAGAGGTTCAGAGCAGAACCAAGAGAGTCTCGATGTCAGAAACTGCTGTGATTGATGAGGAAGGCAGAAAGGTTTCCAGGGAGCCTTGTGCTGTGGCACTGCAGAGTCCTTCAGCAGGGGAACACCCTGAGGTGGGGCACAAACCCCTGCAGGCTGCTGCTGTCGGCTCCAGAGGTTGCTTTCTGTCCCAAAGCAGCTCTGTGGGGATCAGACCTTGCCTTGTGCAAGATGATTGACTCACAAAGTCTTTCAGCATGTCAGGATCTGGTCTCTGGGCATGTTGTCATATCAGGCAGGAAACCACAGCACTTGCATGCCTTCGAAAAGCAGATGCTGGTATTCTGCAGGCATTTCTATCGCTACAATTTGGGTTTGTGCTCAAATATAAGCTACTTGCTAAGGACACATTGAAGTATGAATGCTTGAGGATTATGATCAAGGCATCAGAGATGAAAGGTGAACTCCAAAATAAGTCAAATGAAGTCAGTAAAGCTCAGATTTATCTTCAGTCAGGATAAAAGGAGTCATGGTGAGCACTGACCCACCAAGTGGGCTCACTGCTGTATGTATTTGGAAGTATTCCTCAATGTTAATGTTGAAGTTCCTGTGGAAAGGGGCACACTTCCATTCCATACTGCCATTCCCACAAAATACTGACAGAGAGAATCCAGCTGAGCTGCATCTACCGACACCAGAATTACCACTGGCCAAATGTTCTTCTAGCATTATTCAGTTTAATTTGAAGCTTTGAGGCTGTAGAAGTGCCAGTGGGCTTGGGCTGCCTATTTTACATGAGATGAAGGAACTAAAGAAGATAAAGAAGGAACTAAAAAAAACCCTTGACCACAGGAACATTTCTACAGACACCACAAAACTGAAATGGTAAGAGATGAAAGGAGAACTGGGCAACTCAAAAAGAAAAGATCAATTAGTCATCTGTGACCAATCCAGTGTTACGTGATCAGCTCCCACAGAAGTGTATTTCAAAGTAGTTCCTGAAAAATCCCGTCTTTCTCCATTCTGACTCTGTCTAGAGAAACTTGAGCAAAGCCAGAGGATGAAGCTGGGCTTCAGGGGAAGAAGACAGACAGACAAACCTGACTTTAGCTACCTTTTATTGTCTGTTTGTGGCCTGACAGTTCAAATTCTGACAGTCTGTCCTGCTAACTGCTGTCCTCAGGGAAAACAAAGTGTTGCAGATAAAAAATTCCATTCAACCCCATGCTCTTCATGAGTGCTGGTGTGTAATTTAATCATATTTAGATTTATTTTCTTACAAGGATGCATTCTAAAGAAGGCAGCAGATCCTACAGATTTGTAATTTATTTGCAAAGAAGAAAATCCTCAAACCTTCCATCAACTGCATTAACTCAGTCTTTACTTTTCCTGGGGTTTGTGGTACAGAAATAAACCCAAGAGCAAGGCTCACGTGAGCAGAACATTTGGATGCCATTCCCTCCTGACAGAGGCCTCAGAAAGAGACACGTGGAAAAGGCTTTTCAAGAGTGGAGTGACCCAGCAGAAATCCACAGGGAAGGGTGGGACCCCAGAGGAGGATTCCATCCCTGGCAATTTGGTATTGTTACCAATTTAGTGGGTTTTAATTACTGTTGTTAGGTTCTGTCCAGATGTTCACAATGAATGGGCTGAAGTCAGCCTTTTCTCAATAACTGTTGTTGAAAAACTGCTGCAGCTTTCAAGCACTCACAAGAATACAGAACCAAAGAAATGCAGATGCTGTTACTCCATCCTTCTCATGTCTTTTGTTAACTTTAAACTTTGTAGGAATATTTGAGCAGAGCATATAAAATGATTCAAAAGCAGGAGTTTTGAAGCAAATCTGTACTGCCCTTTACATCACCTCAGAAAGGAAGGAAGGCAGTTTTACATAAAATATATTTGGGAATTTCAGTTAAAAAGCTGAATCTCACTCACATTTAGGTAATGGCTTTTAATTTTGTTGCAGGTAAGAAATAAAAGTAATTCTACCCCAAACTGCTTCTCATTTCTGTTCACAATTAAAATTCCCCATGAGCAGACTCCAGATTAAAGTGACCTGAGCCCACCACAGTGATTTTCCAAGTGTTGAGTAATGCTGAGATGACTCCATGGGCACTGCAGGGGGAAGTGCCACCCTGTGAGTGTGACTGGAGAGGTGCAGCAGGGTGAGCAAACCCACGGGGAGCCCGAGGAGCCTGTGCCAGCCTGGGGGAAAGGGCAGCTTGTAATTCCCCCTGGAAAAGAGCTGCAGCTTGCAATTCCCCCTGGAAAGGAGCTGCTGCTTGCAATTCCCCTGGAAAAGAGCTGCAGCTTGCAATTCCCCCTGCAAAAGGAGCTGCAGCTTGCAATTCCCCCTGCAAAAGGAGCTGCAGCTCCCATCTGCCACTGCCACCCTCGGCAGCCTGTGCACCCCTGGCCCTTCCCACGGATAACAGCAATAATTAATTACCTGTCACCAATTCCATCTAGTGAAAACAGGGAAGCTCACCCTGCCTGTCCTGACTCTCCCAGCACTGAACCATAGATGTATTTTTGTGTGTGATATTTGAACTCTGGATTTTGAAACCTCTCATTACAGTGTCTGTGTTAATATAATAATATCTGGGGCAGTAGCAGGGAAGTGTGTTTTTTTCAAGGCAGTAAACCAGACTGCAACTGTGTCACAACAGTCAGGTCATTTTCCGTTTAAAGACTCCCTCTTGTGGAAATCATTCTCACTGGCTTGTTTTGACCTATTTTCCTAGTAAAAGTCACTCCATATAAGGTTTTGCAAAACTTGAAAAGGATTCTGTTGCACAGTGTTGTCTGTTTTGAAGTTAGAACTCTGACAGGAGTCCTACATCTGTACTACATTGCCAGCAGATTTTGTATTTTTCTATTGAATCTTTGCTTTTTATTGCTCAGAGTTTTATTTATTTAGCATGTAGATAAAGGGGGAAATAATTCTAATTGTTTTTCATCAGTGCTTTTGACTCTCTGAGGTTTCTGCCCAGGTAACAGGGAGTGTTATCCACCATGCAGCTTCTCCTGGTAGAGGTTGAGTAATAATTAGGGGGTGGCTGATTCATGGAAAGCAGAGGATTCCCTGGATGTTGCTCAACTAAGGAAATGGAATTAGTAATGTCACAGTAATGGAGATGGAAAATGCCCATTCTGGAAAATACTTCCACAGAAATGTTATGGCAGTGGGGAAGCTGCAGTGAGAATTTGGACACTGACACACAGCAGAATCTGCTGCTTTCCATGATGTGTGGGACTGAAATGAAATCCTTATTGGGGAAATTTATTTATACACTTTTACATCTCCTGAACCACCGATCTGTTTTTTGAATCCCGTGAGCTCTGAGATTTGGGCAGTATGTTGTGGGGTTTTTTATTATTTTATTATTTTAAATCGGCTTTTTAGACACCTGTGGCTCTTTAGCATCGCATGCCACAGGTGTCTAAAAAGCCGATTTAAAATATTCGAAGGCCAAATGAGCACCTTGGAGCATTTCAGGGGACACGGCCAAGCCCCGGACGATGGCCCTGGAGACACGCGGGGCTCCGGAGCCCCTCAGAGGCGCCGGACGCTGCGACGGCCCCGTACCTGCGCCGCTGGGGCGAGCTGGGGCTTCCGGGCGGGTCACTGTTGGCTTCCGTGCCACTTTCCAGGGGAACAGCGCGGAAATCCGGGATTTTCCAGGCGGCCAGCGCGGAAATCCGGCCCTTTCCGCGGGGCCGCGCTCCGCCCTGAGGCGCCGCCGCTCCGCCTGAGGGCGCGCGCGCTCCCGCCCCGCCCC